>NW_005880683.1:0-6215 GCF_000147115.1 Myotis lucifugus | reverse complement strand
AAGTCCTTGGATGTTCATCTGACTTGTGGCATGCATCAGTATTTCCTTGTTTTTGTTGTTGAGGACTATTCCATGGTATGGTGTACCACAGTTTGTCTATTGTTTCACTGTTGAAAAACATCTGGATTTTTTTCCAGTGTTCAGTATTTCATCGAAAGCTGTGACGACCGTTCCTGTACAGGTTTTGTGTAGACATAAGTTTTGATTTTTCATAGATAAATACTCAAGAGTACAGAAGCTTAATGGTATGGTAATAAGATGTTTAGTCTTATAAGAAACTACTCACAGTTTGTTATGGAGACTGTACCATGTTACTTTCCTGCCTGTGTTGGATGACTCAAGCCAGTTTCTAGACATCCATGTTCCTCCTTTTCTTATTCTTTCTTGGACTATGGAGCTCCAAGGTTTGTTCTTTCACCATTCTGTTCTGATAGGAAATATTTCCTTAGCCATTCCCATGTGTAAACTGCCTTTATATATATATTTGGCTTTCCATTGTGGGAAAAGGTCATTATTTCATGCTTTTTCTTTTTTAGACATGTATCTCATTTCTTTTACCAGCTTTCTTGAGATATAATTGACAAACAAAATTGTAATGTATATGCAGTGCATAATGTGATGATTTGATACACACATACATTGTGAAAGGATTCTCACCCCCCAGGTACTAGTAAATAACACAGTCATCATTTCCCCTATTAAGCTCTTTATGTTTTGTGGTGAAATTGCTGAAGTTTTACTTTCTTCGAAAATTTCAATTATACAATACAGTATTGTCAACTATAGTCACCATGTATACACATCCTCAGATGTTAGTTCATTTTTTACTGATATTTTGTACTCCTTTACCAGCCTCTCCCTAATTTTCTCACTTCCCAACCCCAGGTAGCCACCATTCTAATCTGCATTTCTAAGGGTTTGAAATTTTTTTTTCTTTATAGGTTCCACATACGTGATACCATACAGTATTTGTCTTTCCTTGTCTGGCTTATCTCAGTTCGCAAAACACACTCGAGGTCCATCCATGTTGTCACGATCTGCTTGGTCTTTGAGTGTTAGTTTCACCTGGTATGGAATTCTTGGTTGACATTGCTTGTCTTTCCATGCCTGGAAGTATTTTCTTTATAGAAACGTTGGTAGAAGTTCAAACCACCTTGGCAAAAAGCCCTGAGACAACAAATGATCCAGTAGTCTTGAAAAGGTATACTAGCCAAATAATTCCTCAGTATGTTGCCGTATTCATACCAGTTATGTAGGGTTTGAAATGATGACAGGTAGCACCTTTAATCTAGATTTATCATCATTCTTAGGGAAAAAGATAGTGGCAGCATTTTCTAATTAAATTTTTCATTTTCAGATATATTTAGGAGCATGTGCAGTTGTAGGAAATGATACAGAAAAATTGTGTGTTCCCATACACAAATTACCCCAATGGTATGAACTTGCAAAATGGTTGAAATTCATTGCTATTAAGTTAAATGACCTGACACCCTCCAGATATTATTGAGATGTCCCCAGATTCACTTCGGTTAATGTGGGTGTTCACTTCAATACATTTTCTCCCCCGTATCCTCTACCACAGGCAAGCCGTCAAACAGTTTGATCGCCACCAATGACCCCTAAAAATGCTCTTTAATAAGCACACACACCTCACTCAGGTTGCCATTCCCACTCCCAATTCCCATTCCCTGTCTGCCTTCAGCTGCTGTGCTTTTTTTTTCTAGTTGCTCTTAACAATAAATCCATTCTCCAGATCTGTAATTTTTCCCTACAGGATTGTTATATAAATGGAATCCTGTGGTACTGAGATTGGCTTCTTTCCCTAAATGCAATTTCCTAGAAAGTCAGTCATGTCCTTGAGTGTATCAATTGTTCCTTATTTTTTTTTCATTGCAGAGTAGTATTTCATGGTATGGATGTTCCATCATATAGTTATTGTCCACCTCTTCAAAAAATACGGAGGTTACTGTTTGGGTTATTAGGGTAAAGCTGATAATAACACTTGTTCATCTGAATATGCATCTGACTTGTGGCATGCATCAGTAATTCCTTCTTTTTGTTGAAGATATACCATGGTATGGATGTACTACTCTTTTGTGAATTGGTTCACTATTAAGCAAAATCTGGATTGTAAAATCATGCTTCATTTCATTCATTTCGCTCTTTCTCACAGTTTACATTTCTGTGAGTGGAACGCCCAAGATTGCAATTTCTGGTCTTTGGTGATTGTGTCCTTAATTTTGGATAAGAAACTGACAAACTGCTTTCCAGTGTGGCTTCACCATTTTCCTTTCCCTCCTGTGATATATGAGTAGATGCAGTTTGTCTGCATCGATAATCGTCTTCTTTCCCTTATTCTTTGTCCTTCTTGATGCTTGTGAGTTTTTTCCATGATATCTTTTCTGTATTGGGATTTTCCTTTAGCTATGCTAAAATATGAATTGATGACAAATACTTCTTTCCTTTTGTATATAAATATCTGTATTTTGACTTCATTACTGAAAGATTGTTTCATTGAATATAGAATATGGGATTGGGAGTGTTTTCTTAGAGCATTTGGAATATGTTTCCCTTATAGGAAGGGACAAATCACCGACCGATTGGGAACCGAATACTCAGATGATGAAAAACCCAGTCTCCTTGGCACAGAAGCATAGTGGTGACGATACTAAACGTGCCCGCAGCCTTCCTGATGTTGGTGAGTTTGAAATGATAGATCTTACAAAAACAATGTTTAATGTAGATTCATTAATACTCTTAATGTGAGCTAGAGGTAGCTTTTCCTATTTACAAATCAGTTAAAATTAACAAAATAAAAAGTAAACGTTTTACTTTGAGTAAAATTTAACTGCACATGCAATTGTAAGAAACAATAGAGAGTGATCTTGTGTACAGTTGATCCAGTTTCTCCCAATGATGACATCTTGCAAAACTATAGCACAATACCACAACCAGGATGTTGACATTGATGCAACCCACAAATTGTCTTCGGATTTCTCCATTTTAAGTCTATTGATTTGTGTGTATGTGTTGGGTTGTGTTTGATTTTGTCACATGAGTAGGTTTGCTTTCCAATACCTTTCCACCACCACAGTCAAGATACAGAACATTTCTATTCCCATATGTATGGGTCATCTTGCCCTTTAATCACTACATCTTCCTCAGCCTAAGTCCTTGGATGTTCATCTGACTTGTGGCATGCATCAGTATTTCCTTGTTTTTATTGTTGAGGACTATTCCATGGTATGGATGTACCACAGTTTGTGTATTGTTTCACTGTTGAAAAACATCTGGATTTTTTCCAGTGTTCAGTATTTCATCGAAAGCTGTGTTGACCGTTCCTCTACAGGTTTTGTGTAGACATAAGTTTTGATTTTTCATAGATAAATACTCAAGAGTACAGAAGCTTAATGGTATGGTAATAAGATGTTTAGTCTTATAAGAAACTACTAACAGTTTGTTATCGAGACTGTACCATGTTACTTTCCTGCCTGTGATGGATGACTCAAGCCAGTTTCTTGATATCCATGTTCCTCCTGTTCTTATTCTTTCTTGGTCTATGGAGCTCCAAGGTTGGTTCTTTCACCATTCTGTTCTGATAGGAAATATTTCTTTAGCCATTCCCATGTGTAAACTGCCTTTATATTTATTTGGCTTTCCATTGTGGGAAAAGGTCATTATTTCATGCTTTTTCTTTTTTAGAAATGTATCCTCATTTCTTTTATCTGCTTTCTTGAGATACAATTGACAAACAAATTTGTAATGTATATGCAGTGTATAATGTGATGATTTGATACACACATACATTGTGAAAGGATTCTCACCACCCAGGTACTAGTAAATAACACAGTCATCATTTCCCCTATTAAGCTCTTTATGTTTTGTGGAGAAATTGCTGAAGTTTTACTTTCTACGAAACTTTCAATTATACAATACAGTATTGTCAACTATAGTCACCATGTATACACATCCCCAGATGTTAGTTCATTTTTTACTGATATTTTGTACTCTACCAGCGTCTCCCGAATTTTCTAACTTCCCTACCCCAGGTAGCCACCATTCTACTCTGCATTTCTAAGGGTTTGAAATTTTTTTTCTTTATAGGTTCCACATACGTGATACCATACAGTATTTGTCTTTCCTTGTCTGGCTTATCTCAGTTCACAAAACACACTGCAGGTCCATCCATGCTGTCACAATCTGCTTGGTCTTTGAGTGTTAGTTTCACCTGGTATGGAATTCTTGGTTGACATTGCTTGTCTTTCCATACCTGGAAGTATTTTCTTTATAGAAATGTTGGTAGAAGTTCAAACCAGCTGGCAAAAAGCCCTGAGACAACAAATGATCCAGTTGTCTTGAAAAGGTACACTAGCCAAATAATTCCTCAGTATGTTGCCGTATTCATACCAGTTATGTAGGGTTTGAAATGATGACAGGTAGCACCTTTAATCTAGATTCATCATCATTCTTAGGGAAAAAGATAGTGGCAGCATTTTCTAATTAAATTTTTCATTTTCAGATATATTTAGGAGCATGTGCAGTTGTAGGAAATGATACAGAAAAATTGTGTGTTCCCATACACAAATTTCCCCAATGGTATGAACTTGCAAAATGGTTGAAATTCATTGCTATTAAGTTAAATGACCTGACACCCTCCAGATATTATTGAGATGTCCCCAGATTCACTTCGGTTAATGTGGGTGTTCACTTCAATACATTTTTTCCCCCGTATCCTCTACCTTAGGCAAGCCGTGAAACAGTGTGATCGCCACCAATGACCCCTAAAAATGCTCTTTTATAAGCACACACACCTCACTCAGGTTGCCACTCCCACTCCCAATTCCCATTCCCTGTCTGCCTTAGCTGCTGTGCTTTTTTTTTCTAGTTGCTCTTAACAATAAATCCATTCTCCAGATCTGTAATTTTTCCCTTCAGGATTGTTATATAAATGGAATCCTGTGGTACTGAGATTGGCTTCTTTCCCTAAATGCAATTTCCTAGAAAGTCAGTCATGTCCTTGAGTGTATCACTTGTTCCTTATTTTTTTTTTCATTGCAGAGTAGTATTTCATGGTATGGATGTTCCATCATATAGTTATTGTCCACCTCTTCAAAAAATACGGAGGTTACTGTTTGGGTTATTAGGGTAAAGCTGATAATAACACTTGTTCATCTGAATATGCATCTGACTTGTGGCATGCATCAGTAATTCCTTCTTTTTGTTGAAGATATACCATGGTATGGATGTACTACTCTTTTGTGAATTGGTTCACTATTAAGCAAAATCTGGATTGTAAAATCATGCTTCATTTCATTCATTTCGCTCTTTCTCACAGTTTACATTTCTGTGAGTGGAACGCCCAAGATTGCAATTTCTGGTCTTTGGTGATTGTGTCCTTAATTTTGGATAAGAAACTGACAAACTGCTTTCCAGTGTGGCTTCACCATTTTCCTTTCCCTCCTGTGATATATGAGTAGATGCAGTTTGTCTGCATCGATAATCGTCTTCTTTCCCTTATTCTTTGTCCTTCTTGATGCTTGAGAGTTTTTTCCATGATATCTTTTCTCTTTTGGGATTTTCCTTTAGCTATGCTAAAATATGAATTGATGACAAATACTTCTTTCCTTTTGTATATAAATATCTTTATTTTGACTTCATTACTGAAGGATTGTTTCATTGAATATAGAATATGGGATTGGGAGTGTTTTCTTAGAGCATTTGGAATATGTTTCCCTTATAGGAAGGGACAAATCACCGACCGATTGGGAACCGAATACTCAGATGATGAAAAACCCAGTCTCCTTGGCACAGAAGCGTAGTGGTGACGATACTAAACGTGCCCGCAGCCTTCCTGATGTTGGTGAGTTTGAAATGATAGATCTTACAAAAACAATGTTTAATGTAGATTCATTAATACTCTTAATGTGAGCTAGAGGTAGCTTTTCCTATTTACAAATCAGTTAAAATTTACAAAATAAAAAGTACACATTTCATTTTGAGTAAAATTTAACCGCACATGCAATTGTAAGAAACAATACAGAGAGATCTTGGGTACAGTTGATCCAGTTTCTCCCAATGGTAACATCTTACAAAACTATAGCACAATACCACAACCAGGATGTTGACATTGATGCAACCCACAAATTGTCTTCGGATTTCTCCATTTTAAGTCTATTGATTTGTGTGTATGTGTTGGGTTGTGTTTGATTTTGTCA
>NW_005880682.1:0-6215 GCF_000147115.1 Myotis lucifugus | reverse complement strand
AACCGCGCAACCCCCCCCCCCCCCCCTCTTAGGGCTGTTTTTTTGTTGGATGAAGACAAAGAAAAATAAGAAAAAAGAAAAAAAAAAAAAGAATATCATATTAGCGGGCTCAGTGGAGGGGCGGAAAAAAGACAAAAAACTCAGAGGGCAGGGGCTTGTCAAGGGTGGGGGGGGGGGTTAAGGACACTTATGTAATACCCTTTGTAATACTTTTAGCGAAAAATAAAAAAAATAAAAAAAATAAAAAAAAAAGAGAAGGAACTCAAGTTGTATTTAGGAAGCAAGTATCTATCCTTCAATATAAGGATGTTCACACATTTTAAGCTCTGGCCACCATAACCAATACATTTGGATTGCAACCCAGGATGCATACGCGTGTGTGCAGCACTGGAAAGGGATTCTGTGAAATAATATCTACCCTTACCATGCATGACGCAGAGAGCTGTTTTCTGTTTTATTTTATTTTTAAATTATATTTTATTTATTTTGAAAAGGCTCGATGCAACATGCTACATCCATGGCTCATTCATGGGTTGCAACCCAACGTTTGAACTAGTATGTTACCCCCATGTGAGAGTTGATCATATATGTTCAGTTGCACAAAAATTTGCTTCTTAAACATTTTTCTACAAATTCTCAACCTCCTCCTGCCATTCGTCCGATGGCAGAGCGTAGGGTCACAGAACCCCACTTCTCGGGCATTCAAGGTTCAGACTGAGTGGCTTCTCTCTCCCTGGGAAAAGCCCTGAGTTATGGGTAATTTTGCAAAACATCTTGGCATTGGAGGGGGCACTTGTCTCCCATAATGAGCTCTCCTCCATGGGACCATGTCCCGTCTGTAGTGCAGGGGGCGTGGTCTCTCTTCACGGAACAGGAACTGAGCTATTATTGGTGACTCCGATCCCCTGTTTTTGTTTCGTTTTTAGTCACAAAATGATCTTACGTCATGAGATAGTCTTTCAAAAAATAAACTATTTCTTTTCTATGATTATTGGGATAGTGTTGGCCTTTAAAATACCACTTTGGATTAGGAGTAGGAGTGAAAGGTGATTACAGCAACGAGAGAGGAGCAAGTATATGAAGCTCGTGATGTTAAAGAATTGTGCAGAAACAGGGGGTGGGATCAGGGAGTCTAAGGATGAACAAGAAAAGGCTTTTCCATGTTTGCTTGTTTTTGTAGTACATGGTAGATAGGAACATGTTGTTGTCGGAAGAAATAGAACCCGTAGAGAGAGAATCATTGAAGATACAAGCCAGACAGGAGGTCACTGATGGATGAATGGCTCGGAGAACTCAGAGGGAATGGGGTAATGAGGGTACGAGGTAGGATTAGCTATTTCCACGAAGTGAGCTATTTTCCCAGGGACTAGGGGAAAGAAATGTGTGTGTATAAAGAACAGAGGCGGAAGGAAAAGTAAATGGTATAGTTTTCTCTATGTATTTTCGCAGTTATCATCACCAATAAATCTTGATTTGCACCATAACGCTTGAGGTTTAACAATGTTAGCGCGGCTGAAGTTCACACATGAACAGTGACCTGCGCCGCATGAATTTCCACGATGTGAGGGTCTGCAGGCCGAGCGCCTCGTCGATATCAGGAAATGTAGAGATGTACAGTCATCTTTAAGACAGAGAGGAGGAAAGAGAAAGTGTATTCGGAAATATGAAACTTTCAGTGCGTTTGTCAAGAACATAAACAGCCAACTCTGAGTGCGATTGAGAAGAGTGTACAGGCTGCATTGTTGTTGTTTTATGCTCTTTAAGGTCTTCTTTATGTTTTGTTTCCTCTTTTTGCTTTGTGGTCTGGAGAAATCCCCTTGTACCCTGAGACCATAAGGACATTCTTCTCTTACTATGAAATTTTTAAAAGTTTGCCTGTTATATTGTCATCTATAAAAATAAAAGCATAATATGCTAATTAGGCTGGACATCCTTCCAGATGCCCTTCCGGATGACCTTCTGGACGAAGCCAGGGCTGTGAGGGCTGAGCCCCTTGCACAAATTTTGTGCATCGGGCCCTAGTAGTAATATAACACTGAATAAATTAATATAAATCTGGATAAAACCAGCAACCAAATATTATTTTTTTTTATTAACTTCGTTAAGGGATAATTAACATGTAATAAAATGCACCCATTTATCAAAGGCAAGTACCTGGGTTGCAGGTTCAATCCCCAGGGCCCATTGGGGCACGAGCAGGAGGCAACCAATCCATGTGTCTCTCTCACATCCATGTTGCTTGTTCTCTCTCTCCCCCTCCCTACCTCCCTACCTCCCTACCTCCCTACGTCCCTCCACTCTCTCTAAAAAATCAATGGGAAAAATATCCTCAAGTGAACATTAACAACAATAAATGCACCCATTTAAAGCACTCACTTCTATGAGTTTAGGCAAAACTATACACCCATGTGACCAGCACCACAATGAAGACAGAGAACATCCCATCAGCCCAGACACTCCCTCTCCCTCCCCCAGGCCCGGTGGCCGTGCTGCTTTCTTCCACTCCAGACCAGATTTCCCATTTCTCGGATGTTACGCAAATGCAGGCAGAGAGGATGCGCGCTCCGGTGCCAGCTTCCTTTGCTCAGGATCAGGTTTGGAGACCCGCCCACATTACTGTCTGCATCAGCACTGCTCCTCCTGCTCCCCGAGGGGTACCGGGGGTGACCCACCGCAGGGCTCTTCACCTGCTGGCGGAAGTCGGGGCAGTCTCCAGTTCACGGCTCCTGTGAATGAGGCTGTCACTCATTTCTATGTAAGATTGGACACGAGTGTTTATTCCTGATGATAAAGACCTCACAGGAGTTTGCAAGATCGTGGGGTGAGTGTATGTTTATAAGGAACTTCAGAGAAGTTTTCCCAAATAGCGGCACTATTTTACACAAACACCAGCAACAGATGAGAAGGCCAGTTGCTATGCTCATTCTCATGCAAATTCACTAACCTTGGCATTGAGATCACTGGGGTGTGGCAGTGTGTGTACATACATATGTGTGTATGTGTACATGTGTGTGTGTGTGTGTGTGTGTGTGTGTACAAACGGCACGTTTCTCTCTACCAGCTGCTGACTGGCCCTGCCCCCAGGAGGTCTTCCCAGCTGGTTTAAGGCGAGCCTTTTCCTGTCAGGGGTCAGGGTGCAGAGCTCATGCTGGGAGCATTTCCCTGAGTTGCCATTTCTGTTTGAATCCCTGCCTTTTTACTACAGAAAACCCCTTTCGTTCTCCAAGACCCAAGGCCGAGTTGACAGGGCACCCGAGAGGAAGCCCCACGTCTACGCATTTGGAGGGTTTGAGGATGGCATTGCTGTGCATTGCTGTCTGTATCGCCCAGAGCACCGATATCGCTCTGGGGAAGCCTTTGGATAGAGAAACATGGCCGCACGTGCCTCGTCTGGGCTCCTCATCACACGGTCTGCGTCACCAGGCCCGTAGGAGCCAGGGAGCCAGGGTGCTCACGCGAGTGGGGGAGCTGGGGCTGGCGGGGCGGCAGTGAAGGGCAGTGGGGGGTGGGATCCTGAAGAATTTAGGGATTTATCTGATGTCAGGATGGAGGGAGGGGGAGATACCAAATTCTTTTTACCCCACTTACCTTTCCTCAAGAGTAGCAACTAAAATTGAGGAAAAAATAGGAGACCCAACAGGCCTCTTAGCTCTAAAATCTCCTAATCCTGAAATGTTAGGTGTATGCACCGACAGCTTTGTTAGTTGTGCTTATTATTATTTTAAACTTACAATGTAGGGTATGCTAAGCACAGTTATCAAACAACTTAAAATTGTATTATCAGGCAAATATAAAGGGAACGCATATCAAAGATATTATTTAACTCCTTCATAAATAAAGATCCAGTAAATGTTATTATTGGTCCAAAGGATGTTTAAGAAATAGCAATCTGAAATTTTAGAAAGAAATGTTAGGGAAAAACTGCTAGATTAGATTCTAAACGGGTTACTGTCTCCCAGGGCGATTAAGTGCTGTGGTTATGGGATCCAGCAGCAGAATCTCCCTTTACCGCTAACGGACAGCAGTCTGTGCGCTCACCCTGCCCCTGCAGAGCTGTAATATGCCCGAGGCAGCCCAACGGGGGCCCAAGCCTGTCTTTCGTGTATTTTCAAGGTTCGTATCGTTTTCCTGTTGGTACACGCTGGTGTGCCAAGGTGAATAAACGGGATTGCTCATTTCGGCACAAGAGAAATTTACAATAATTCTATTTCTATTCGGATTCTTGCCACATCCTCGGCCAAGTTGGGGGTAGACAGAAGAAGTGTTGGACAGAAGAACAGCGTCCGGTGGGAAGTGAGTTTTATGTGGAATGACAGTTAGAAGACATTTTTTTTTTCAGGTTTTAAGTATGTTTTCCATTTCTGGGCTATTCACTAAAATAGAAATCCAAAAGTCTAACTTTATTATTATTTTTTTAAATCCTCACCCAAGGATATTTTTCCATTGATTTTTAGGGAGAGTGGAAGAGAGAGGGAAAGACAGAGAGAAACATCGATATGAGAGAAACACATTGATTAGTTGCCTCCTACACGAGTCCCGATCAGGGCCTGGGCTGGGAGGAGCCTGCAACCCAGGTACCACCCTTGACCAGAATCCAACCTGGGACCCTTCAGTCCACTGGCCAACGCTCTATCCACTGGTCCAAACCGGCTAGAGCCAAAAGTCTAACTTTAGATCCAGAAGCTTGAATGTGTTGTGGGGGGAAATGCACCCCTTACTTGTGAGCAAAAATGAAGGAAGAGCACTGCGGCCAACAGCAAGATTTAAGGTGTTTTCCTGGCTGATGCCTGCGGCTTTGGCTGGACTCGTTGGCAATGTCCTACTTTAAGCGTGTCCGGCGGTGACTGCAAAGCTGCAGGGCCCTCGGAGCGCAGCCTCCAGCACCCGCTCTCCGTCCTGTGAGCCTCGGCTCTTCCATCTCTCGCACGAGGGCGGGTCCTCTCAGAGATGAGGGTTATGAAGAAGATGTATGAATGTCCCAGTGCCACCTGTCTGTCTTAAACTCCTGTGTGCTCTCAAAGCGGCCTCTGTGGGCAGGACCCTGGACCAGGACTCAGCTCGCGTGCCAGTGGCAGCCTGCGCCCCGAGGGGCACCCAGCTGCCCGTGCCGTCCACTAGGTGACCTGGAGAAGCTAAGAATATTCTTTCCTGGGGGGTTGCGGGAATCAAATCATGGGGTTTAATACTGGCCTGGAATTTGGGTCCCTGAAAATGTATCTGAATGTCAGAAATAGAAGTTCTGTGAGTAATTTCCTAGAGAAATTCTAAGAATCCTTGGCTGTTTAACGGGGTTGCTCATGACTGATGAGGTGTTCTGTTGTGAACTTGGATCAGGGAGGCCCCAAGGGTGCTTTCGTGCAATGGGGTGGGAGGGAGGCCATATCGCACTGTGGCCTCAGACTTGGGACATGAAATGGAATGACTCCCTGGGCGAGGATTTGTCTGTCATCTACGGCTAAATAAGCTCAAAGGTCTGATTCTTCTCCTCTTGGTAAAACTAATGCAAGAGGCAGAAGAAAATGAACTATTTTTTTTACTGAATTCAGAAATTTCTAGAAATAATCCAGATGCCCCAATGATTTCTTTGACATGTGGCATGCATGTTGGTTCTCTTCGCCAGGAAACTCATTGTCTTAGAGTCCAAAGCCTCCTCATTGTCCTCTGGCCACTCAGATGAACATATGGTACCTCGTCACATGTGCCTGGGGGCCAGGGCAGTGGAGCCTGCTCTGTGGGGTGTGGAGGCGTTCATGCTGCTTCATCCCCATCTCAAAGGCTAAGAGCAGAGTGTCAATAAAAAGCATTTGCCATCATCTAACTCAGACTTAAACTCTTCATTAAAACTTAGAAAGTATTATCTATACTAATAAAAGGGTAATATGCTAATTAGACCAGACATCTTCCAGACGACCTTCCAGACAAAGCCATGATGGTGGAGCCAAGGTAGAGGCAGTTAGGGGCAATCAGGCCGGCAGGGGAGAGCAGTTAGGGGGATCAGCCCAGCAGGGGAGAACAGTTAGGCGGCTCAGGCCGGCAGGGGAGAGCAGTTAGGAGGATCAGGCCATCAGGGGAGAGCAGTTAGGGGCATCAGGCGGGCAGGCAGAGTGGTTAGGGGTGATCAGGCAGGCAGGCAGGCAGGTGAGCGGTTAGGAGCCAGCAGTCCCAGATTGCGAAAGGGATGTCCTACTGCTGGTTTAGGCTCTATCCGGATCGGG
>NW_005880681.1:0-6215 GCF_000147115.1 Myotis lucifugus | reverse complement strand
CCGGGTAGCTCTTGCTTCTGAAAAGCCACATAAAAATCCTGTTTCCCATGAAGTCCACCCAAGTCTCTCGCAGAGCAACCTAAAGAAAGCCCTGATGTGCTCTCTCTATGTTCTCCAAGTCACCTGATTTTTTTCACCCAACTGAACATTTCTATTGATCAACTTAAATGTGCTGGAGCCATCCGCACTCCAACGGGTCAGAGTGAAGGGTTAGCAGAGTAGAATTCAGGAACCAAGGACAGAAGGCCAACAAGAATCGTGCCACCCATCGTTGGTTTGGAGTCCGTGTAAGAAACAAAACTCCTAGTGATCACTGCTGGGCTGTGCCAGTGCCCTGCAACCTTCCTAGGGGATACCGTACAGCGTCTCAGTTTCAGTACCACATGTCTGACAAAGCCTCATACTTTAATTTTCATCCCCTCCCCCTAAATGGTGGAAAATCCAAGCCACAAAGAACTCCTACTGAGACAATTTAAAACCCATTCAATCACAGCAACTGCCACTTTGAAAGGAAGAAAGTCACCAGCAGTAAGGGCCAACAATGTAATCAGCATCTAATGGGATCAGAAAGTGTCTGGAAGTCTGGCCTTCACCATGACCCCGAGTCCAGGGAGGACAGTGCTACTTCAGAGGTTCTGAAAAAAAACCCCAACACAAGTTATAGAGGCTTTGAGATAAGCTCCTAACCAAAAATATATCCCAAAGGGGACATGGGGAACAAAAGGAATGAGGTTTCAGTGGAAAAGAGAGACATTTGGACTCAGTTATAAAGATGGCTTACTAGAAGAGAATTTGATAAACAGTGGCAGGGCAAGAGCACTCAGCCAGAATTTCAAGACTCTCTGTAACTCTGTAACTCAGATTCTAAGGTTTTAGGGTTCCAGAGACAGTTAAAATATGATTCCACTTGCTGGCTCCTAATCAGGGATTTAATACTAATAGGGGTTCAGAACAGGCTCCCCAAAATGGGCCACTTTGACACATGAATTACTTTGAGCCAAAGGCAATCAAGACCCTGCACAGGCTCATGAGAAACATTTAATTCCCATTAAATAATTTAAATTAGGGACCTACCCCATAATAAGAGTTATCACCAGAAAAAAACTGATAATGAGCTTTGTATAAGGCTGGGCAAACTTCTAATTAATAAACATCTGCTCTTCTTAACGTCTTGCAATGATCTCCCTCCCCTCGGAAGCCACAAGACTGGCCTCACCTCACTCATCCAGCTCGTAATGTCATATGTACCTCATTTTCCCTTTCTGTCTCTGAGCCTGTTAGACAGAGACGAGCAGAGCAAGGATGATGGGCCGGGCACAGAAACTTACCAGGGCAGAAAGCCCCGGATGCCTAGCCAGGGGGCAAAACTTGGAAAACAAGTACCTTGCCCCCAGGGTAACCTATCCTTCTGTAGTATATCACTAGTCAGGTGGTTTAGGCCCCTGACCTTTTCCTCCCTAAAGATAACATCTAGTCCTTAGTTGTATTTCAGCTCCAGGCCCAGAAAAGCAGCAAAACCAAGCAAGTAACCCCATGGCTGCCTCTGGACCAGCTACACTGACTAATGTCCCCGGGCCCTGGCACTGACCAACCAGTGGAGACCTGGACCCTGAAAGGGCACACCTGGAGAGCTGATGAATATTTTATTGAGATATTCCCCTGAGACTCCCCCTAAGATTTCCACTAGAGAGAGAGAAATAACTCAGGACAAAGGACACAGTGCGCACTCTCCCTCCAAGGAGCAGGCCCATGCCATTCCCTTCCTGCTCTCCTTCCCCCCACAGGCACACATTCCCCAACCTCTAAGGGACCCCATGAGACTTGCAACCAGGGGAACAATGGGCAGTGGCAGCTAACCCCCGGAACCTGTCTCCAAGGCCCTTTTCCTGACTTCCCAGTGAGCCAGAGCAGCCCAGCCTAGACTTTCCTGTTGCTTCTTCTATGTCCTTCCTTGTTTCACTGTCTTAAGTATTTTTGCTATTATCATAGACCCAATACCCTTTGGCTCAGTGCTGTGTAGCCCTTCCCTTTGGATATCCCCATCCCCAACTCCTTTTCCTTAAATAAATTCAAATTTTCTTTAATCACTGTCTGAGATGGCTATTTAGTCTGCCCTCGCACCACGGACTTTAACCTTTCAGAATCTCTCAAGTGTATGGTGTCTCTGACTAGCTCATGTATGTGGGGTTCCCATATGTATGTATGTATTAAACTTGGTTATTTTCTCTTGTTAATCTGTCCTGTGTTGATTTTATTGGACCAGCTGAAAGAAACTCGAGGGTAGAAGAAAGTTTCTTTCTCCCCTACAGTACAATGAGATTCCTCCTTACCCACTGAAATACTTTTTTAAATTCATAAATGAGAAGCCAATTCATTCTTCCAAAAGCAATATTTCTTGTGAAAAGTAGTCTCATCTTGACTTAGAGGAAGAGGATAAAGTAGGGCAGTGATAGATTGTGGAACTGAAAGGTCTTCCAGATTGAGTGGTGGGGTGGGGGAGAAGGGATGGATTTCCTTTTTAGAAGAACAGGAAGGCCAAGTGACTGCTCTGCTAAGTGCCTGCTATTTGCCAATTCAACTAGGAATTTGGAGAAATGGAAAGAAGAGGCAGCTAATCCTATTTAGGACCCAGAGGCTAAGAGCCAAGTAAATGAATACGAAGAGGAGATACTGACTTCTGTCTCTAGTTGTGAGCTTTTCATTATTATTTTATTTTATTTTTTGGAAAGTTGTCTCCTCACTTTCTGTGATTGTGTTTAAGGAAAAACCCTTCCATGTTATTTTGTGAACTCTCTATACTGTCTTTATTAAGTTACATATTACTTCTGTAAAGCATTTTGCTCTCCTGATTAATCATAGCAAGGGTGGGGAGGCTGTCATGCCTATGTTGTTTCCAAATCCAATCACTGGAATCATTCAAATAATATTAGGTTTAGGCCCGAAAAATGGTGTCAGCTCCATTGGTATCAGCTCAAATGCTGTGCTACTTAAGTTTGCAAAAAACTGATGACAGTCCTAACCAGTGTGGATCAGTTGGTTGAGAGTCATCCCATGCACCAAAATGTTGGTTTGATTCTCAGTCAGGGCACATGTCCAGTTGTGGGTTTGGTCCCAGGTTGGGGTATGTGTGGGAGGCCACTGATCTATGATCAATGTTTCTCTTTCTCTACCTCTCCTTTCCTCTCTCTCTAAAATCAATACAAACATATTTTTAAAATATGGAGGAAAAGAGATCAGGAGATGTGGTAAGGTTTTCTGTGACCTTAAGGGGTAGAAGTGAGACTTAAACCTAGTTTTCCTCACTCAATTCACTGTGCACTCCATCATGGAGCCCTTCTTTCTACCTTTGTCCGCAAACGGTTTGGGGTAAAAAGGAAGGTGTTGGTCATTGGAGATGTAGTCTAAGACATGATCCCTACCCTGGGGCAGGGCACCACTACTGAGGAAGTCATGAAAACACATATGACATAATATGGTTAGCAATAGGAATCCAGGAGAGGGGGGCTTTGCCTTGGGAAAGGGCAAGAGAGGAAGGGCTTGTGAAGGTGGTAGCATTTGGTGGAGAAAGAGTAAATCACAGGTGAGGGCCAGAAGAAACCACTTTAAACGGGAAAGGGAGGTGGGGGTACAGTCCCATCCCCAGCACTCAAAGAAAGATGTGAAATGCTCATGAGATATAAAGAAGACAGAGAACAATGATGAGAAGGAAGTAGACAAACTATAGAAAGGCTTCAATGCCAAGCTAAGGAAGTTGGACTTTATTTACCAGATGGCCAGTAAAGATTTCAGTTGGTACAAATAGATAGAAGTTTTAGTAGAAATAAAAGTAATGTGGACAAGGCAGCATTTAAAGGAGAGTAGCTCTGGAAATGCAGTACAAGGTGAACTGAAGAAAGATCAGAGAGTCGGAGGAATCTGAGAGGAGACCAGTAGTTCAGGTATGAGATTGTGGGGACAGGTGAACAGGGGAAGGAGGACAGATGTAAGAAAGAACGTTCTGAAAGAAAGGCCAATGGGATTTGGCCATCAACTGGATGTGAGGCAGGAAAGAGAGATGGAGGAATCAAAGAAGGCTCCTAATCTTCAGGTACAAATACAGGAGGGTGAAGTCTCCGTGACCAGAGAGGGTGATGACAGAAACACCCTAACAGGGTTGGCAGGGGAGGGTGTGGTCACTTGTAAAGACAGGTCAAACACTGGAGAATGTGAATCAGAATAAGCACAACACTCAGTGTTATGTTGCCTCACTGCCAGGGTGTATATAAAATAAATTTATATCTCCGTAAAATACATACATGAAGACTGTGTAAGAAATGATCTTGCTGCTGTGTTGAAAGCCCAGTGATCTTCTAAATGCTAAAAGAGACACAGGTCAAGTTTTCTTGGTCCAATACCTCTACCAAGAAGGGTTCTGAATAGTAAAACTATTGCCACAGTCCTATGCCATAGTAATAGTGGGGTTCTGATATAAAAAGAGATCTCTGCACATTTAAACTCTTGTTTAAATGCCTTGTTGAACACCACACTATATGAGAAAGGAAACGGTGAGCTGATGCAGAGTGGAGCCAAGTCCTTGTTGTTAACAATAATTATTCTTGTTTATATGACAATCTCAACAACGAAGATCCACATAGAACCAAATAAAACACAGGAAGGTCAGGAGGTCTGCAGAGAGATGAGAACAGTAAGACTTTCCTACTTTACTGAGGACAAGTCAGAAGAAAAGCAATTTCTCAAAGCCCCATCCCCAATGTCTAGGGCAGGCTGTATACTCACTCATTCTTTCCCTTCATAGCTTTCTGTGATGACAAAATTTCCTTTCCCATCTCACAAACCCTCAGCCTTTACCTACACTCAATCCCATTCTTTCCAGCCTCTTGCTAGCTGCTGTTCCATTAGTTCTTTCCTCTCCTTTGTATCTTCTCTCCCTTCCTCCTGGCTCAGCCCACAGACATGCTCTAGTAGACCTGGCTGTATTTCTATGTGTCTGAAGCACATACAACACACCTGTTACTGCTGGGTTTCAGGAGCAGAAAGCAGAGCTATGCAGAGCAGCATGCTTCATTACACCTTCTGACCTGCTCGAGAAGGACTAAGGCATGACACGTTTATGACAAGGATGAAGATGGCCTTCAGGATCTTACCAATGTTCCTTACTCGGGTGTCACCATCTTCCCCCAATCCTTTGGTGTTGCTATCTGCTAAACTAGTCCTCCGTGATTCTAAGACTTGCCATTTACTAGCTCTTCAACATCCAGTCTTCAAGAAGGAAAAATAAAAAAGGTTAACGAAAAAAAAAATACTGCAGAATTTCAGTACGTTTCAATAGAGGAACATCTGAAAGAAGCAGAACTTCCCTGACATTCTGAAACCCAGACAGAAAAGACTGTCTCCCCATAAAACCAAGTCTTGCTCTCATGGTGGCTCCAGATAACAATGCATCCGGCAAGAGTTGAGGCTGGGCAGTGATGGCCCACCAGGGATACAAGTTACACTAGGTATTCTGTCATTACCTCAGGGACGCAGTAGCTAAGCAAGATCACGGATGAGATAGTCACGGAGGAGCGTCTCCCTGGGACGAGCATAAAGAGCTGCTCCAATGTCAGAGATGGGAACACTGCCTGGAAGATCAGCAGTTCAACCGCCTTCCTTTACACAAAAGGAAAAGGAGACGCAGAGAAAATCTGCTCAAAGCTCACACAGCAAGACAGAGACAGAGCTGGGATTAGAGCCGGTGCTTCCTGAGTCATCACCCCGAGTCATTCTGCTACCACACCACACGGCCTTCCTACATCTGTTTTTACACACTAAGACGTGCACCTTTATAAACGTTACTTAGGTTACCAGGCTTTTTCTGTGATCGTGTGTTCTCGCTATTGGAATCTTAACATCAATCACAACGTTATGTCGCACACTTCCTGAGAAGTGCATGGAACTGTTTATGTAAGCAGTGTGGGGAATTCAGATCAAATATTCAGCGAGGGACTCAAAATTGAAGACAAAGACAGCCAACACTGGAAATGTGGCTTTTTCTAACGGGCTGGGTTCCAAGCATGTGTAATACCACTCCCTCCACTTCCTATGTTCTGATGACTGGAAACCTTGGGGTTAGTCCAAGGTTGACCTACACACACAAAGGGAACTCCCGAGGATGGTCTTTCAAAACCACAGCCCCCAAAACAGGTAAACTTAGGGCACCTCATTCCAATAAAGTA
>NW_005880680.1:0-6215 GCF_000147115.1 Myotis lucifugus | reverse complement strand
GCTTGAGTAATTATACTCTGGTGAATACATCCCTTGTTAATTGGCTTTAGTGAGTGGGTTGAAAAATCACAACACACTTTTAAGAGGTGTGTGTTCTTTATTCATTGTACGACACCAGGTGTGTGAGTGTGCAGGTGATGTGCAAGGCAGGTGTGTGTGCACTGTGAGCAAAGGTCGTTTAGACAGAATTTGCTATAGCAAGAGACAGCAACCACCACCACCACCACTTGTTGGGGCTGAGACTCAAAGTCAGGCAGAAGAGTGGGAAAGCTTTGTAGTGGGGAAAGGGGAAAGCTCCATGTAAACCCTGAACAGAGACTGTTGGCTTAGGGAAGTCGTAGGCAGGCTAGCTAGAATCGGGGCACCTGTATGATTGGTTAGGGAGCATATTTGGTTTTCTCTGGCTTGTTCTAAGCTAGAATTAGGGACATAATTAGGAAGCTGTCAGTTAATAATCAAGCCCTGGCCATTTGGAGTGATCATTACAGAGGCTATTGTGGGAGCCTCCCGGAATTGTTTACTGGGAGGGGGAGCAATTCTGACTTGCTGCAAATCTGACATAGCCGGCTGGGTTTTCTTGATTTGTTTTATTGGAGAATAAGGGGGCTGGTTTCCTGAGCAGGTTGCTGGCGGATTGTGGGGCAGAGTTGCGTTTTTATTTGGTCTGGCCATTATCTGCCCATTTGTACATTTACTCTTTCATTATGTACCAAGCCCTCTGCTCCACGGTATCTCCGGTCCTCTTAATAGCTCTCTGAAGAAGGCACTGTAATGTTCGCAGAGAGGAACTGGGCCATTGGGAGGTTGGGTGATGTGTTAACAAGAGGCAGAGCTTCATAGGCATGTGTGTTTGTCTCCAAAGCCTGTGGGTTTACAGGTTCCTCACTTACAAAATTAGCAGAGTAAGATAACCTCTAGAAACTCTTCTAGGTCAGATTTTCAGATTCAAAACTTGATCACGGGAGTCTCTCTTCTCCGTCATAACCGTAGTTGATCCACCACAGCAACTATTTCCCTCCAACCCAAGGACACCTTGAGTGTCATTTAGGCATATCCACAGGACTTACAGATGTTCAGATTTCTTCAACTAGGATTTGGGAAACTCAAAAGAACTGAGGCCAACCTACCTGGCCCACTGAACCCTTCCCATGCAGCAGGAGCCCTGGAGGAGTTCGCTGCCACACGTTCCCCACCACAGCAAGCCATTTTCCCCCGGAACGATTTAATTTCATGCACAGAGAGAGACTCGGCGTGGGCGAAGAGAATGCTCTATCATGTTGTTCAGTCATGTCTGCGATTTCTCAGCTTCTCCCCAGTGCTGTAGAAATGATTAATTCCTTGGGCAGGAAGCCAAGAAAATTGTGAAAATAGCAAAAAATATTTCGACTGCAGTTGTAGAGCCCATAAACTTGTCACTGGAGTGATGAGAAAACTGCTGGGTTGCCTCTCATTAGCAGCAAAATATTTTATTTATATATGTGGTTTTGTGTGCGTTTTTATTATCACAGTGCAGAGGGTGTCTAGAGGGCTTTGGGCTTAGGTAAGTTGGAGAGAAACTCAGGGAAAATATTTCATGTCCCTGTTGGGCTTCGCAGCTGTGGAATGCTGAGCCCTTGCCAACAGTATTGATTGGTTACTGTGTATTGAGTGTTCCCGGGTGTGGAGTGCGCTGGAGTACTTTACGACGTGGCACTTGTTGACCTCTGGATGGTATTGTTGAAGCTTTTCCAAAGCCAGGCATGTGTGAGAGACAGCAAAAGAGTGTGTTTTCACAATAATAATGATAGCTTCCATTGATTGATATCTTAGTATGTTGCCAGGCCTTCTGCTAAATGCGGTCCATGCATGCTTTCATTTAACCTTTGCTGCCACCCTAGACTAGGTTACTATCATGATTTCTATTTTGAGGTAATTGAGGTTCAGAGAGGTTAAGTAACCTATGGATACGTATAGGTAATAAGAGATAAAGTTAGGACTCAGCCCAAATACTCTCGACTCCCAAGCTTAAACACTAACCGGGAAGCTCTACTACGTCCCCACAACAAAGAATGTCAGGGCCAAAAAGACTTTACTGATCATTTTGTCTGAGGCTTTCAAACTGTACTGCAGGAGCTGGGGGTGGAGGGGGTGTCCTACAGGAAAGGATGCTGATTAGGTGCCCACCCCTACATCAACTGAGCGGCTTGGCACTTGGGTTGTATTTGGACTCCCTGTACTTTAGAGAGATGGTTCCATTAGAGTACTGGTTCTCAACCTTCCTAATGCCACGACCCTTTAATATAGTTCCTCATGTTGTAGTGACCCCCCAACCATAAAATTATTTTCGTTGCTACTTCATAACTGTAATTTTGCTACTGTTATGAATCATAATGTAAATATCTGATATGCAGGATGTATTTTCATTGTTACAAATTGAACATAATTAAAGCATTGTGATTAATCACAAAAACAATATGTAATTATATATCTGTTTCCCGATGGTCTTAGGCGACCCCTGTGAAAGGGTCGTTCGACCCCCCCAAGGGTCGCGACCCACAGGTTGAGAATTGCTGCATTAGAAGGTGAGGAAATAATGAAGTTTAAAAAAAGAAATATATATTTTCTAGTTTATTGTCTTCATTTTAGAGCATGAGTTGGCAGACTTTTTCTGTAAAGGGCAAGATAAAATGTTCAGGCTCTGAGGCCCAGACATCGTTTTAGTTGCATATTCTTTTTTGTTTTTCTATAAACCTTAAGAAATACAGAAAGCATTCTTAGCTCACAAGCTGTATAAAAACAGCCCACAAACTTGATTTGGCCTACAGGCTATAGTTTGCTGAACTCTATTTTAGAAGATAAATCCAAAGTTCAGAGAGGGAAAGTGATTTGCCTAAGGCCACGGAGCAGATGAGAACTCAGATTGTCTAGAACAGCTCTGTGGGCTCTGTTGACCAAACTGAGTGGGTGTATGTTCATGCGTGTTGTGGCTCACCAGACACAGTGTTTGGAGATTCACATATGTAGAATGAGACCCTGCTTCTCCCAGAAGCTTGGAGTTTATGGAGAGACAAGACTCAAACACAAGATGAGTTAACCAGCAATAAAGAGCCCACCCCAAAGGAGAATATAAATCACTGATGGGTAGGAGAGTGACATTTTAAACATGTTTCATTACTGCAGGACTCTTACACCATAAATATACTGATACAGTGGTTCTCAAACCTTGGGAAGCATCAGACTCACTTCGAGGGCTGTTAAAACACAGATCACTGGACTCCACCCCCAGAATTTCTGATTCAGGGGGCCTGAAAATTTACATTTTGAACAAATTCATAAGTGATGTTGATGTGACTGGTCCAGTGACCACACTTGGCAAACCACTGGGAAGGTGTGTTGTTGACTCTCAGAGCAAAGGTATAATTTTCACCATTTCCAAAAAGTATTTAGCTAAAGTTTTTCTTAAAGCTAGAGTTCTGTCTACCTTTAGCATATGCTGACCTGGTTCACACTCAAGTGTCATAGAGGAATTATAAATGAATGCCTCTATGTTGTTAAAGGGACATCTGGGCAGAGAACTAATTGAAGCACGAATAATGTGTTGCTGCTGGTAGAATTTAGACCTCCTTCCTCAATAATGACAAAATTTTGCAGTGAAGTATCAAAACAAACAAATAGTCACCTACTCCTCCTAGTTATAAAACGAGGTCGATCACAACCTATATTGCTCCGGAAAGAACTGTTTATAACTCAAATGACTGACATTGTTATTGTTTAAAGTAACTCTGGTGCTTTATAGCTGCAGCTGTTCTAGTTTAAACACACATTGCCTGGCCCTGACAACATGCAGCTTTTTGCCTCTCGGACTCTCCTGTGGTTTGAAATGTGTTATTCATAAGTCTGCTAAGTTCCAAGTATCTGAGAGAACAGATGTGGACCTAAAGGAATGCAATCAACTCTCACTGATACTGCTTCCAAAGGAAATATATTCATATGTATTTATATTTAGATATTTTGGTGCAGTAGAATGAAAAGCTCCATGTGGGTCTTTAGGTTTAAGATGTTGGAGTAGCAACAGGATAACCTAGTGCTGTTCTGTGCTTATCGGTTTTGAACCACACAACTCAACACTAATCTCCTAGACACTCTACATGATATACAAAATACAGAAGACACATTTCTTGCCCTCATGGAGCTTATAATATGGGAAGCAAGACACACTCATGAAGTAATGAGAGAAGAAGTTTCCAAACTTATTTGCACAGCAGCTTAAGCCAATAAGCAAACAAAAGTTCAGATTCCCAGGGCCTGCCCTAGACCAATTGATTAGATATCTAGAGTGTGATACATATACTTGAGAATGTGTATTTTTAACAAGTTCCCTAGTTGAAGCTGATGGCCAGCCAAAAATGGAATTCAGTGGATATCTTTAAAATTCTTGAATATGAAAGGATGCTCTATTGTACACTGTTGTGTAAGTTCTTTGTCCAGATGACATATTCTGTGTTCATTCAATAGTATAGAGTCTGTACTGTCCAGTCTTGTTCTTTCATTGGTTGATAGGGCTATAAAGTGGGAACGGTGGGCAGGGCTCTGATCAGCCCACAGAGCTGCGTTCATGTAAAGAGGGTGATCTCCAGACAGAGCTGAGACATTGACTAAACCAGGGGTCCTCAAACTTTTTAAACAGGGGCCGAGCAGTTCACTGTCCCTCAGATCGTTGGAGGGCCGGACTATAGTTTAAAAAAAATTATGAACAAATTCCTATGCACACTGCACATATCTTATTTTGAAGTAAAAAAACAAAACGGGAACAAATACGATATTTGTATTTGCATGTGGCCCACGGGCCGTAGTTTGAGGACCCCTGGTCACTAAACTGTCCAACAGCGAGGCACTGTGTCAGAGTGCCGGGGCTGACCAGCAGCCCCTGAACCACGGGTGAACAGATTACTCTGACACAGTTTCACTGAGGGCAGAGGGCTAAGGGGCCTGCCCCGCTGAAGAAGCCAGGCGGCCCCGATTGCCTGCCTCCTTAGGCTTTCATTGGCATTTTTAGATGCAATCAGTAGGTGAGTAATCTTGGGAGGACACATGTGTTTACATTGTCCTGTAGGAAAGGGCATCCAGGGATTAAGCATAAGGATTCCAGTAAACACCCGAGGGTCTGCACAGGCACAGGCTTGTTTGGGAAGGTCAAGGAATAATCAGGCCTTGGGCACTCCCCTAAGTCGGAATTCCGATAAACATGGCAGGTGGCCTTCCACACACTTCCCTTTTCTCAGAATGTCCTCCTTACAACTTTCCGACCAAGTCTCGTGTGCTCCCCAACAACAAAGGAAGACATGTTCTGTGCTGTCACTCCGGAGAGTGGGCCAGGGCTGGCTCCACTTATTTAGCTAATAGTTACCTGGAACTTCCTCTGTGTCAGGCATCCTGCCAGGCACTGCGGCTCTGGATCATAAGCAAATCGTGTGGCCGCTGTCTTCCGAGGCCTGCAGTCCAGTGGAGATGCACAGGGGGAATAAGTAGTCATGGTCTTTTCCCCCCTTTAAATAGTGTGATACAATGTACATAACATAACATTTACCATTTAGCCATTTATACAATTAAGTGGCATTGAATAAATTCACATTGTTTTGCAACCATCAGGTCACCCCCATTTCCAAACTTTTCCATCGTCTCAAACTGAAACTCTGTACCTATTAAATAACAACCCCCTCTTACCCCCTGCCTCCAGCCCCTGACAACCACTGTTGTGTTTTCTGTCTCTATAAATTTGACTGCTCCTGGAATGTCATGTAAGTGAAATCATACAGTATTTGCCGTTTTGTGTCTGGCTTATATCACATATCATAATGTCTTCAAGGTTCATCCATGTCGTAACATGTCAGAATTTCATCCGTATTTAAGACTGAATAATATTTCATCGTGTGTCTGTACCACATTTTGCTTATCCATCCATCCATCAGTGGGCACTTGGATCATCTCCACCTTTTTGGCTATTGCACATAAGGATGCTGTGAACATTTGTGTACAAATACCTGTTTGAGCCTTGTTTTTCATTCTTCTGGGTATTGAAAGGGCGAGGGCTAGGCCCTCCACCTTGCCCCAGGGTAAGGGCTAGGCCCTCCACCTTGCCCCAGGGTAAGGGCTACGCCCTCCATCTTGCCCCAGGGTAAGGGCTACGCCCTCCATCTTGCCCCAGGGTAAGTGGCTCCATCTTACCTTGGCCACGT
>NW_005880679.1:0-6215 GCF_000147115.1 Myotis lucifugus | reverse complement strand
GGAAAAGAATCACCTGCCCAACACCAACACATTGCCTGGGATGTTAGCAGGTGCTACTTGAAAACAAACACTCTTTGTTCAAAGTGTGAGACACAGCTGATCACACAGAATTCTTCCCTGCAGTACTTACTGGAACCTGGGCTATGGTACTATTTATTGGGGATCTCCAAGGGGCTGGAATAGAGGGGAGGAGAGGTTTAGCACACCCTAAACCTTGGAACATCATCACACTCACGGGTCTACTCTATGAAGACATGGAGTTTCTCAGGTGAAAAGAAATCTGCGTTATAAGGTATCCAGATATTTCTGAGTCCAAAAGCATGGTTGGTGGGTCAGACCAGACTGCACCATCAACTCTGCCCAGCAGGGGGCTGGTTTGGCCTCCCCACTGGACCTGGTTCCCCAGACCTCACACAGGGCTGGCCACTTCACCCTCCCACCCTGTGCCATGGACACTGCTCAGTGACAGCCAGGCCTAATCAGAACGCTGGTCCACAACTAAAACGAATCCCATCTAGTCTGTTGGACGAGAGAAAGGCAAATCCGAGAGGAGCTTACATCGCTGAGAATGTTGAAGGCCTCGTTCAGAGCGATATCCAGCATCCCGATTCCTTTGGCAAAAAGTTTGTCCAGGTGCTCCCTGAAGTGCTGAAACAGAAAGCAGAAAACCCATTAGTGTCTGTACTATTATGAGAAATGCCCCACATGTTGCTGCTCCTAACAAATGAGCAAGAGGGAGCCCAGCACCCGCCCAGGGGCATGTCGAGTGTGTGTGATGTCCACTGAACCAAAGTCCCTGTCCACAGAGACTAGGTGCCTGGCATTGCTTTCCAGCAGACCCATTCTGAAACCATTTATTTTCTATGGAAGGGGATTCTTCTCTTCCCAAAGGCTTCCACTCCTTGTCTGTTGGGAAAACGGATCAGAGAAGTCACCAGGAGGCAGGAAGGTGGGGCTCATGGAAAACCTTTGCTGGCGATTTCCTGGTCTAGGATTGTTTTTTTCTTTTTTCCCTTACCATGCCCTGGTACCCAACAATGCCCCAAGCATGCCATCAGCATTGAGATGGTGACACCTACTCATGGCACGTCTGCCATAGGACCCTGAAACTGATCACAGAATCTGAGCAGATCATAGAGACGGGTCCCGGGTCATGGCTAATGGTTCTAAGACGCTGTTCTGCCTGTGCCCCCTCAGGAAACACCAGGCCACTGCTCACGGGGATGGACTGCAGGCTTGCTGGCCCACGGGACTAGGGCTTCAGTGGGCTCTTCAAGGCCATTCAGCTTTAATGACACCCAGGCCGAACTTGAATCAAGGCTGGATTTAAAGTTCATCCTGGGGCTATTCACACACCCACAAGCAAGACGTTCCCCAGCCCACCTGGCCCTAACAGCAACTGCACCCTCATGTTCAGAGCAGCTCTGGTTATCAAAGCCTGCTCCATGTTAGATTCATATATATATATATTATTTTTTACAGAGAGGGATAGAGAGTTAGAAACATAGATGAGAGAGAAACATCAATCAGCTGCCTCCTGCACACCCCCTACTGGGGATGTGCCCGCAACCAAGGTACATGCCCTTGACCAGAATCGAACCTAGGACCCTTCAGTGCGCAGGCTGACGCTCTATCCACTGAGCCAAACCAGGTAGGGCTCCATGTTAGATTCTTACATACCAGGTCACTGAGTCCTCAGAACAATCCTGTGAGGTTTCTCACCCCACCTGTCAAATGGGGAGACTGAGGCTCAGCACCATGTACAAATCCACTCACCTCCTGGCTGCCAGACCCAGGTTCCTCCCCACATCAGCTTCATCCACTTTAATGCCCTCCTTCTTTCTGATATACACCTACTGATTTTTTTTTTTTGTATTTTGTATGTCAGGTACTGGCCATGAGCTTGGCATACACCTGGTCAGTCTGGCTCCAGAATGCTCTTTCTTCATCCCTGTGTCTGAGCTGTGGCCGAGCCTATAGGAGATTGTCAAGTGCTTGAGTGATGGGGGAGAGAAATGCTAAAGGCCATGGAACCAGAAAAACCACACTGCCAGGAACCGAGCTCTGGGCTTCTCTGTTCTTCCTGCCTGGTGCTCACGGCCCAGCAGGACACTGAGCACGTGGCACGCCCTACATGAGCACCTCGGGAACAAATCCTGGCAGTAAGTGGGTCTAAGGAAGCCCAGGCGTCCTGGCCACAGAAGACTCAGGGCGATCAGAACAGATCGGTCCGCCCTCACCAAGCACAACCACCTGGAACCTGACTTGTGTGGGGTGGCCACCGAGAGGACCCAGGATTAGTGAGTGTCACCCACGCATGCCCAGCATGCCGCTTGCAGAGGCTGCTCTTTAACCAGTCCCATGCTCCCATGGCAGTGACCAGAGGCTGCCTTGACAAGTTCATTCTGTTCACTGATGTCATTTCTGTCAACTGCATTTCATTGTGCGCTGTCACACAGGCCACGCAGTATTGTGTTTTTTTAATAAGACAGCAGCCCTGCTTAGTTTTCCTTTGAATCCATGTGTAGCTGCGTGTCCTGTGGAGAAAGCGCTTCAGGCAACGGTTGCTTTCATTACTGGATACTTAGGGGTAAAATGCAACAACATGTCATGGAATTTGCTTTTGTAACGAGGTCAGTTGTGATTTTGTTTTTTCCTGGTACAAATCTGGTCCGTATATTAGATGGAAAAAAATATTTCCTTAGGTTAAGGGTTTCCAAATGGTCTCACAGATGAAGAACTTTCTTTTTGCTTCTTTCTCTCCCATGTCCCTCGCATCCAAGCTGCCTTTGCTCGTCCTCCATACCCTGAACCCAATCAACTTCATCCCCCAGGTCCTCCGGGCTGCATTAAACCCTCGGCCCAACTCTCCTTTTACACAAAACCCCATATTGCCTTCCAGGAAAACATCTCCCCTGATTGGCTTCCACCAGGAGCTGCTCTGTCCACCAAGGTAGCCATGAGCTACATGGAGGTACTTACATTAAATTCAATCAAAATGGCCTAACATTAAAAACTCAGCTCCTCATTCTCCCAAGCCATATTTCAAGGGCTTGATAGCCCCATGTGGCTAGTAGCTGCTGCATGGGACAGTAAGGAAGAAAGTGCATGCCCACCACTGCATCGTTAGTTCTGTCAGACAGCGCTGGCCTGGACACAGCACCTCCTCCTCACCAAGCCATTGACCTACTGTCAGTCAGAGGAAACCCTAAGGCTTGTAGCCAGTGGATACGTGTGATTTTTGCTTGTCCAGCATCCATTCCCCTTCTTCTGATTTTCCTGCTCCCCCACCGCTCATAATTTATGTGGTGTAGGTATGGCTAACACCTTCCTCCCTCCTTCCCAGATCAAGGGGGGGGGGGCATGCAATCTGTGAATTCCACCTCATCGGCCGAGGTCAGGCATGGGCACATGATACAATCCCTGGGCTTCTGCTGACATGTGGGGAAGAAGGTGCTCCACTGAGATGACAGGTCAGGGAGGGAGGCTGGTGCTGCCTGCAGCCATCTAGCCACTGCTCAGGAAGAGCTCACCTGAGTAAGGTAACAGCCAAGTGGAGCAGAGCCCACAATGGAGGGGGCAAGATGGCATCAGGAGAACATGGCTGAGCCCCTAGACCAGTGGTTCTCAACCTTCTGGCCCTTTAAATACAGTTCCTCATGTTGTGACCCAACCATAAAATTATTTTTGTTGCTACTTCATAACTGTAATGTTGCTACTGTTATGAATCATAATGTAAATATCTGATATGCAGGATGGTCTTAGGCAACCCCTGTGAAAGGGTCGTTCGACCGCCAAAGGGGTCGCAACCCACAGGTTGAGAATCGCTGCCCTAGACCCAGCTATGCTTAGCATTTTCAGGTATGTGAGCCAACAGATTTGCTTCTTTGCCCCACCAGATCTAGCAGGATTTGGGCCACTTAATGGGCAGGACCTTGATGACCACAACCATCACATAAACTTGGCTGAGACAGTAGCTCCCTGAAGCTCTCCCTGCATTACAATGTCCCTCCTCATCTCATCTATGCCACTCCCTCCACTCCTTCTTAACCACTATCATTACATCTTATGGTTTTCACACAGGGAGCAAGGCACTTCGTACCCAGCATGCCCTGGGTGTGCTTTCACTACCACAGCCTGGAGAGATTGCTGGAGAATCCTAACCACATGCCTCCAAGGGCCGTGTCTGAAAGGGAACGAAGAAGCCCGTTGACTGCCCTGCGGCCTCCTCATCAGTACGGATTTCCTTTCCTCTACTCCCAGTTGTGGCTGCTCTAGATTTAAAAATTGTTATATTTAATGCAATTATATTATAATCATTGCATGGAAGCAGTTGATACATAGACCCCGTGGACTCCCCTGGAAAACAAAACAATTGCTGAACGAGGGTTCAAGAGACATCCTAGTTCCAGTTACACCATTTACCAGCTATGAGACGCCGAGGCATGTAGCTTTGGCTCTCAGGCCTCAGTACTGCCCCCTGTGAAATGGGGATGGGACAGCTCCTGCAGGGGAGTGGGAGAGCGGGAGCAGCCGTGCCTCAGAGCAGCAGGTGGGAGCCGTGGCCTGAATTCCAGCTCCTGACTGGCCACTTGCCCTCTCTATCAGCCTGGGAGCCTTCATTCTCCCCTAATGCAAGGGGGCTGGACTAACCTCTCACGGATATTACAGGAAAAGAGAAGTCATCTGAAAGACCGTGATGGCAGACAAATGGGAGACTTTGAATTTCATATTCACTAAAAGCAATACTTAAAAAAATCCTACAAAACTTCCTCCCTGCCATCTTCCTGGTTTGCAACTTTCCAATCTAATACACCTTGAAAAATGACTCATCTTGCCCTTCCAGGTCCAGGTTTTATTAGACGGGGAGAGGCACGTGGTTGATGTCAGGGACACCGAGACCTGTGTGTCTCCCAGAGCCGGCTCCAGAGAACAGAGGATCCGGGACGGCCCGAGCCAGGCAGACGCTCCTCAGCAACTGTGTGCCAGAAGGTGGCCAGTTTTCATTATTTTTCTAAATTAAAATAAACAATTTATTGGAAGTGGTGACAGTTCCATTTTATTATTAAACTTCAATAAAGGAGGAGGAGGGTGGCTCTTTATCTTTGCTTCAGGCACGCATGCAGCATATGCCGCTGCCCGGGACAAGGCCTGGCTTCCAAAGCAATTAAGGCGGCTGACTGCCTGGGGAGGCGAAGAACGCGAGCGCCGCGGCTCTGTGTGCCCGGGTGCCCACCGCACAGCCAGGCCGCTTATCTCTGTGAAACACGCACAACATCCAGGCCGCCGGGGGTCCTGCTGGAATAACCCTCTGTCTCACCAGCATTTGATTTCCTTGAATCAACAGTGATAACGGCAGCTATGTTTTTTTCCTGTCTCTGTAATTACAGGGAATGTTTGAGTCCTGCCAATTAACAGCAGGGGATTAAAATGAAAGTGGGCAGAACCGTCCCCCATCCAAGAGCCCTTGAGTAGCGGCGGTCCTTCCTGGGGAGACGTGTGGGGAGGCTGACAGCCCCTGTCAGTGATGCCCATCAGGTGACCCCTGTCCAGCACACCTGGGTTTAGTACCCGTCAGGTGTGGGCGAGGGCACTGCAGCACCTCAGCCTGGGGAAGGCTCTCGAGCATTGCCACCCAAGTCCTTCAGTGGCAGCAAGGTTGGCCCAGCCTTCTGGCCGCCGTCCTCCCATTCACTGAGCATGGCCTGGCCACAGGCCGGATGGAAGGTGTCGGGGCCGGAGTGGCTCTTCCTCAGGCAGTTTCAGGGGAGCCCAGGGGTGGGCTCCCATGGTTCTTGCATCATAACCGGCCCCTGGGAGCGATTGTGAGGTCTGAGCCCTGGCTGAGCGGCTCGGAGCCGCCACCAGCTTCCAGAGGGAGGTGCCCTGTGGGCTCCCTTATCGTTACATAACCGCTTCCTGGGCCCGTCTGGCGTGGAGACGGCGCCAGGCAAATCCACCTGTGGTCCTGCTGGTCCCGCTGCGCCCACAGCGGCAGGAGCCAGGGCGATGGGCAGCTCCCTGTGTCCGCAAGGCTGCTTCCTGCCTGTCGGGCCTCCTGAAACCCGGGCGCTAGCAAAACAGGAGAGCCCGGCTGTGCAGTTCAGCGGTGCAGCCTCGACCTAGGAACCAGGAGGTCAGGGTTTGATTCCTGGTCAGGGCACAGGCCCGGGTGGCAGGCTCGATCCCCAGTGCGGGGCATGCAGGGGGCAGCT
>NW_005880678.1:0-6216 GCF_000147115.1 Myotis lucifugus | reverse complement strand
CCGGTTGCTATGATGCACACTGACCACCAGGGGGCAGACGCTCAACGCAGGAGCTGCCACCTGGTGGTCAGTGCACTCCCACAGGAGGAGCATCACTCAGCCAGAAGCCGGGCTCACGGCTGGCGAGTGCATTGGTGGTGGTAGGAGCCTCTCCCACCTCCGTGGCAGTCGGACATCCCCCGAGGGCTCCTGGACTGCAAGAGGGCATAGGCCACACTGAGGGACACCCCCGCCCCGAGTGCACGAATTTCGTGCACCAGGCCTCTAGTATAAAATAAAATATTGGCAATGAGTAAGTATCTGGAGGGGTATAGAATATTTCCAAAAATGGTACATTCATGGGACATAGAATATCACTGGGATGGGCTGGAGGTACCCACGTGTTCACAGACAGAACATTTAGACCAGTGGTTCTCAACCTTCCTAATGCCGCGACCCTTTCATACAGTTCCTCATGTTGTGGTGACCCCCAATTTCATTGTTACAAATTGAACATAATTAAAGCATAGTGACTCATCACAAAAACAGTATGTAATTATATATGTGTTTTCCGATGGTCTTAGGCGACCCCTGTGAAAGGGTCATTCGACCCCCAAAGGGGTCGCGACCCACAGGTTGAGAAACGCTGATTTAGATGGTGATCTAGGTTGATGCTGACACAGTTGGGAGACCTGGAACGTATCCGGGTTGGGACTCTCCGGGGGACTGGGGTGTTTCAGGGATACAAGGCCTGGTAGACCGTGATGCCGACGGGGACCGAGTGCTTTTGAAACACGGAATGTCATATCCGGGGTGTGACACGCTGGGAACACGGATCGCTGGTTCAAGCGGGACGCCCTGGGAGGGGCCAGGGAGGGCTGGACAGGCTGCGGAAGGAGGGCTCCAAGGGAGTGAGGAGGTGGGTCAGACAACCCGACTTTTATTGTGGGCCCTTGGTCCATTCCTGCTCTCGGGGTCTCTGTCCTCGGATGGTTTCTTGGATCCATGAAATGTATTGAGAGACGCGGGTGTAGACGCCGGGCCGGTTGGGCTGCCCGCAGGGGAAGTCTCCCCAGGAGATGATACCGTGGAGCCTTCCGTTGCAGACCAGGGGGCCCCCCGAGTCGCCCTGAGTGGGGGAGACAGAAAAGAGGGGTTGGGGTCCTTGCTGGGGCCACACAAAGGCAGAGAGGGGGCCTTGTGGGGCGAGAGTGAAAGATGGAGCGAGACAGACATAGAGGCAGAGAGACAGACAGAGGACTATGGGGAGACAGTGAGCAACAGAGACAGGGAGGAACAGAGAAAAAGACAAACTAAAAAGCAAAAACAAAACCCAAAACAAAGATAAGACCCAGAAGGACAGAGAGTGAGAGAGAGACACTGAGGCAGGGGGAGAGTTCTGTGTCTCTCCGTTTTTTGTTTTTTGTTCCTCTAGCTCAGTGGTTCTCAACCTTCCTGATGCCGCGACCCTTTAATACAGTTCCTCATGTTGTGGTGACCCCCCCATTTCATTGTTACAAATTGAACATAATTAAAGCCTAGTGATCAATCACAAAAACAATATGTAATTATATATGTGTTTTCCGATGGTCTTAGGCGACCCCTGTGAAAGGGTCGTTCGACCCCCAAAGGGGTCGCGAGCCACAGGTTGAGAACCGCTGCTCTAGCTCACGAAAGTGGTGAAGGCTTACCCCACACACCCGTTCTTCTTTCCCTCCCATCGAATCCCACCTTGCACCCCCTGCCCCCCCAAACCTGCTCCTGCTTTACGGTGTCTCCACGCCACCTTACTACTGAGCTAACCCACCCACATCTGGGTGGGGTTTGTACACACGTGTGTTTCTTCTCCCCCCGGGCCCAGGACACACGTTATTACTATGGACAAGGCCGTCGCCATTTATTCATTATCACACTCTTTCTCACGGAACCAAACCGCAACCTAAGAAGCCTCCTCTAGCCAGGCCAGTGTGGCTCAGTGGTTGAGCATCGACCTATGAACTGGGAGGTCAGGGTTCGATGCCCGGTCAGGGCACATGCCTGGGTTGCGGGCTCGGTCCCCAGTGTGGGGCCTGCAGGAGGCAGCTGATCAATGATTCTCTCTCATCATTGATGTTTCTATCTCTCTCTCTCCCTCTCCCTTCCTCTCTGAAATCAATTAAAAATATATATATATAAAAGAAGCCTCCTCTATTGTACATAGCTGTCATTTTGCTCACATAGTATACATTTTACCTTATTTTGGTAACAACTTTCTGATTTTTTTTCATGTTAGGAATGAGCCCCTCTCCCCGCTCTCAATTTGTGCCCCTGGTCCCTGCCCTTCCCAGCCCCCACAGTTAGACATGTGACCCTGACTTGGTCCATCAGAGAATCCCACAGCGCTGGCCACAGTGGAGGTTCTAGGACACAGGACTTAGGTCAGCCTCGTGAGCATCATGCTCAAGATGTTTATGTGAGTCTTAACTCTACTGCGTGTGCGCCTGGATCCATCCGTGCCTGAATCAGGGACCTCAGGGCTTTCCAGTTATAAAAGCCAGTGTTTTTCTTAAAGCAGTTTGAGTTGGGTTTGTTTGTTGGTTGTTTTTCTGTTTTGTTTTTTGGTCAGTTGCAACCAATAGAATCCTAACTTTCATATATATATTTATTTTTTTTTACAGAGAGGAAGAGAGAGGGATAGAGAGTTAGAAACATCGATGAGAGAGACACATCGATCAGCTGCTTCCTGCACACCCCCTACTGGGGATGTGCCTGCAACCAAGGTACATGCCCTTGACCGGAATGGAACCTGGGACCTTTCAGTCCACAGGCCGACGCTCTACCCACTGAGCCAAACCGGTTAGGGCTAGAATCCTAACTTTTATGCATGTCAACATCAGCATCTGGCAGCCACTGACAGCCACAGCTGGGGCTTAAGATGAATTCTATTCGCCATCCACGGGTACTCCCTTTTGTCTCAACCTTCTATTCTAGGGGACATCTCAATTTATGGGCTAGTTCCCCAAAGGCTAGAAGCAAATCCTTTCATTAGCATCCGTCCCCACCTCCATTCTGGCTTCCATCCTGGCCCATGGCAGCCCCCCCATCCCCAGCCCCACGCGCCCTCACCTCACAGGAGTCCTTGCCGCCCTCGGGGGAGCCGGCACACACCATGTTGCGTGTGATCCTCCCCGGGTAGGCTTGCCGGCACTCCTCATCTGAGCGTAGCTGGAGGTTGGCACACTGTAAGGCTTGTGGGAAACTCACTGGGGAGGAGAGAGAGAGAGACGGTCTGGGGATGTCGGTCTTGGACCGGCTATGAGGCGGGAGTTCAATAGGACAGTTGGCATCAAAGAGAGATGGGAATAGGGAGATGGGGGAGATAGGGATGGAAAAAACCAATATGCGGCGATTGGTAACAGGAAAGTGAAGTGGAGGGAGAGATGGTCAGGGAGCTGAGCGTGAAGAGACACAGATGGGGAGGGAGAGGAGGAGAGAGAACTGATGTATAAAGCCAGAGGAGAAGTGGGGAGACCTAGGAACACCAGAGGAGGTGAGAGGGAATGGAGACGGGGAAACCCCCAGGAGAGGGTGGCAAGACTTTCCAGGAGAGGAGGGGAAGGGGTGGAGAAGAGACGATGGCGGCATGCTGGGCCCGAAAAGACACAGAATCGAAGGCTGGGGAGGGGCGCGGGGGGTGGCCACAGGCTCTGCCGCCGTAGATCAACTTTATTATTCACATATATATGTATACACCCATATATATAACATCTATGCACAAAGGATAAAGCAGTTTACATTTTATTATATTTAATAACTATATACCTACCATAATATACAATTTATATACAAATATATTTAAATAAATGCATAAATATAGAATTATAATTTAGAAAATCTAATGTTTATAATTTGCATATTTATATACAGATATATAAAGTATATTTTAATTTTTTAAATGTTTTTAATGTTTTTTTAGAGAGAGAGGAAGGGAGAAGGAGAGATAGAAACATCGATGAGAGAAACATCAACATCGATCAGCTGCCTCCTGCATGCCCCCTACTGGGGATCGTGCCCAAAACCCCGGCATGTGCCCTGACTGGGAATCGAACCAGCAACCTCTTGGTAGGTACATGGGCTGACGCTCAACCGCTGAGCCACACCAGACAGGCATATAATGTATATTTCTATAAATATGCACATAATATGTAGAATATATGAAACTTTAGCCCTAACCGGTTTGGCTCAGTGGATAGAGCGTCGGCCTGCGGACTGAAGGGTCCCAGGTTCGATTCCGGCCAAGGGCATGTACCTGGGTTGCGGGCATATCCCCAGGAGGGGTTGTGCAGGAGGCAGCTGATCGATGTTTCTCTCTCATTGATGTTTCTAACTCTCTATCCCTCTCCCTTCCTCTCTGTAAAAAAATCAATAAAATATATATATTTTTAAAAAAGTCTTTACGCTGAGGATATCCTTTAAAAAAAGAATATATGAAATTGTATATATTTATAAATGTATATAAAGACATATAACTGTATAGTATCTCTGTGGGTGCCGTCATCTTTGAGGGCGTGGTAGTCAATTAGCATATTTCCTCCTTATTGGCTGTGGGTGCCACCATTTTTGAGGGTTGGACAGTCAATTAGCATATTCCCTCCTTATTGGCTGTGGGTGGCTGCACGAGGGTCAATTAACATATTCCCTCTTTATTAGGTAGGATATTTATGTAAAAGATATATATAACTGTATACATTATGTTATATGTAATATACATATTTAACTACATATTTTCCTTGTTTCTTTAGAACTATATATTTTTTACTTTCATTTTTATATATAAAGGAATCTCGCTGTGGCCAGGTAGCTCAGTTGGTTAGAGCATCCTCCCTATATGTCAAGGTTGTGGGTTCGATCTCCAGTCAGGGCACATACAAGAAGCAACCAACGAATGCATCAATAAGTGGAACAACAAAATCCAATGTTTCTCTCTCTCTCTTCTTTCTCTCTAAAAATCAGCAAATTAAAAAAATAAAATGAATCCTCCTCCAACCTACTCTCCCGCCTCTGCCCCCGTCTCCCCGGCCACCCTGTGAGGCCACCTGTGTGGGTACATACCCCGGGGGCTGATGGTGGTGCCCCAGCCAGACACGCGGCAGCAGGTGCCAGCTGGGAGGCAGTCGCTGTGGGAGAGAGGCAGGACGCGGATGTGGCTCGAGAGACGGACGGGCGACTGCAGCTCCAGCAGCATGATGTCGTGGTCGTGGTTCAGGTGAGTGGGGCTGCTCCGGTACAGAGGGTGGGGAATAGAGCGGGCGACGTCCCGCACCTGCTCTCCAGCCTCCTCGTGCCCCAGGGTATGCTTGCCCAGGGACACTCTGTATCCGCTGTGGGTGCAGCAACGGGGTGGTTAGAGGAGAAGATGGGCCCCTCCCTACACCCCTCCCAGCTCCATCACACCTTCCCCATCTCCTTCCACATCAACTCCAATCCCATCCAAATCCTCTTCTTCAAGTCCATTCCCATCCCCAACCCCCTCACTCCACCCAAACCTCATTCTCACCCAGAAAGAACTCCAACCTCATCCTCAGATGCAAACTCCACCCAGTCCCATTAGCACCCCTACCCCATGCTCCCCCGACCCCCACGTACTCCTTCAGACAGTGGGCTGCAGTCAGGACCCAGCGGGGGTGGACGAGGACTGCCCCGCAGAGCAGCCGCCCCTGAACCAGCAGGGCTGCCTGCCAGGGCTGAGAGTGGGGAGGGCAGGTGTAGCCGCCTGGGAGAAACCCATTGGTCCCATTGGTGCTGTTGATAATCTTGGGATGGTCTTGAGGGATGCCTGGTAAAGGAGAGAAAATGTTAGGTTACAGGGTGGGGGTTCAGGCAGAGGAGGCCTGGAGGTGTAGTTCTTGAGTTTGGGGAGAGGGTCAGAATTGCTCTTGGTGACCAGGAACTGATGATTCATCTCTTGGGCTCTGGGAGTTGCCATTTTCGACAGAGCAGAGATGAGTCAGGGCAAAGAGATGACAGTGTCCTTTTCCACAGAAGTGTCCTATCCTCCATTGGGGGGAGGAAGGAAGAGTTCACTGAATGAAGATGTTTCTGATAAGCTTTCTCCCCACCTCCATTTTCTCTCTCATTCCACCAAGGGGATGGGTCTCAAGAGGTAGAAGTGAGATGGACCTCCACAACCACCTAGGCAGCTTCCATCCATCCCTTCAATCCATCCATCCCTTCATCCATCCATCCATCCATCCATCC
>NW_005880677.1:0-6216 GCF_000147115.1 Myotis lucifugus | reverse complement strand
AATTGCCACTTCCTGCTTAGCAGGTTTGGGGATTGGACTAGCATTATGTTCCTTGGGATATCAGGATGATCAAAATTCCCTGAGGACAGTCTAATAACAAAAAATCAGGAGTATTGAAATAGTCCAGAAGCAAGAGAATAAAGATATCCTTTTTCTTTTTTTGCATTACAAAGAGTCTTTACTTTTAAATGATTATCAGTACACCAAGTAATAATATGTAACATGTAACAATGTCTTGAATTCTATAACCTAGTAATTTTTTAAGAACTCTTTTGTTTGTTTGTTAATCCTTACCCAAGAACAATGCCCCCCCCCCCTTGCCCAAACCGGTTTGGCTCAGTGGATAGAGCGTCGGCCTGCGGACTGAAGGATCCCGGGTTCGATTCCAATCAAGGGCATGTACCTGGGTTGCGGGCACATCCCCAGTAGGAGATGTGCAGGAGGCAGCTGATCGATGTTTCTCTCATCAATGTTTCTAACTCTCTATCTCTCTCCCTTCCTCTCTGTAAAAAATCAATAAAATATATTTTAAAAAAAAAGAACAATGCCCCCACCCATTGACTTTTAGAGAAAATGGAAGGGAGGGGGAGAGACACAGAGAGAAACATTGATGTGAGAGAGATACATCAATTGGTTGCCTCCCATATGTGCCTGGACCGGGGCCCAGGATCCAACCTGCAACCAAAAGTCTATACCCTTGACCGGAATAGAACCTGCCACCCTTCAGTCTGTGGGCCAATACTCTATCCACTGAACCAAACCAGCCAGGGCTATAATCTAGTAATTTTGATGAAGAGAAACTAAAAGCAGTATAGAAATTATACCAGTACTCACTGTTCTAACCCTTTAGTCAGAAAGGACTGTTTCAAGGTGGCTGCTGCTTCACACAGGTTACAAATAACTAATACTGCTTTTTCATGGATTAAGTTTCCGCTCTTCAAGAAAGGTTTAGAGAAAAAAAAATTAATCTCTTTCTTCAAAATAAAATATTTCTTACTGTATCTAAGAAAGAAAAAGCCAGTATTGGTATAAATGTTGCTTGGGCTAAAAGACATAGGAAAACAGACATTGTATGCCCATTAACTTTCTAAGAAATACAAGGTAAAAAGATGAAATCTTTGGTTAAGCTGTAAGTTTGTACAAAGAAGCTAGATTTGCTATTCTCAAAAAAGTGAAGGAACCTACTGTATCTTATACAGAAATAATTGAATGCTTTTTTTCTCCACAAGAATATGACTTGAGCTTTGCTACAATTCATATTCCATGAAGGCATCTAAATCGCCCATCCATGGGACAGGCACTTCTTTCTTCTTCCCCTGTCCGCTTATGCAGTGGTGTTTGTGTGTTTTGAGCCGGATGCTGCAGACAAAGGCCAACAAGTTATCTAGGACTCATCCCTGTTTTGCCAGAAGTAGGTCTGGGGGACGGTCATTTCCTGGGTCTTCTTCTCCAATTGAGTTCTGCAAATGTGCCGGGAAGCCGGAGCCACGGCATCCTTGGCCTTACACTCCTTCTCCCTCTGCAGGTGGTACTGTTCAGTTTCAGCCTGAGCTGCTTTGACCTGCTTCAGCCTCAGGTTCTTTGCTGTGGGTGTCGGGCCCCTTCTTGGCGGTCATGCCTTGGCCTGCAGCAGTTGCTGGGTGTCCTGTGACTGACTGATGGTGGTGATGGCCTCTACTGCCATCTTTGACAGGCAAAGGAACTACTTGTGATCGTCTTTGTTAATCTGGATTAAAACAATGTAATAGGTTAATATTTGCACCAGGTTTCATGGGATGTGTTGACCTTTTCCACTAAATATGCCATATTTTTGAATAGTAGCTGTAATTGGAATCCCTATGAATGCAATTCATGATAATCCACAGTCATTATCCAAGAGTCATTTGGCTCTTGCACAGGCCAAGTAGGATACTGAATGAAGATGCATCATCGTAGTGTCTTTCAAGTCTTTGATGGTGACGGTGATTCCTCTGCAATTTCCTTAGGGAAGAGTATTGATCTTGCAGCATGTGCTATATTGGTGGGCTGGGGGCAGTTCCAAGGGATTCCGGTTAGCCCTTGCTATCACAACAGCCTTCATAATGCTCTTAAAAGGAAGTAATGCAGGTATTCAGCCAGTTCCTGAGTATGTCTGTTCCAACTGTGCATTAACCAAATGGGGAAATAATGGCAGGATGGGTCTGTGCACCCCCTGGTTTTACTATGAGGAAGACCTTGGCCAAGGCTTTGTTTGTAACTAGAATCCATAAGCCCCGTTTTGACGAGTGAAACCTATGGTATTTGGAATCCTCAGGGATTAGCAAACCCGAAAAGGTCTGTGTATTTTCTTTTTCTTTTGTGCAGTGCCACCCTGTTAAATGGCCACCATGGAGGCTTTTGGGTTCTCCACCTATACCTTGATGTGGGTGGTCAAGGTCCCAAGCTTTTTTATGTTTTTTTTTTCTTTATTTTATTAAATCTTTATTGTTCAGATTATTACATTTGTTCCTCTTCCCCACCCCCCCGATAACTCCCTTCCTTCCAGTTACCACCCCACCCTCCGCCCTCACTCCCCACCCACTGTCCTCATCCATAGGTGCACGATTTTTGTCCAGTCTCTTCCCGCATCTCCCACACCCTTTTCCCCGCCAAGAATAGTCAGTCCATTCCCTTTATATGTCCCTGATTCTATTATAATCAACAGTTCATTCTGTTCATCAGATTATTTATTCACTTGATTCTTAGATTCACTTGTTGATAGATGCATATTTGTTGTTCATAATTTGTATCTTTACCTTTTTCTTCTTCTTCCTCTTCTTAAAGGATACCTTTCAGCATTTCATATAATACTGGTTTGGTGGTGATGAACTCCTTTAGCTTTTCCTTATCTGTGAAGCTCTTTATCTGACCTTCAATTCTGAATGATAGCTTTGCTGGATAAAGTAATCTTGGTTGTAGGTTCTTGGCATTCATCACTTTGAATATTTCTTGCCACTCCCTTCTGGCCTGCAAAGTTTCTGTTGAGAAATCAGCTGACAGTCGTATGGGTATTCCCTTGTAGGTAATTGAGTCTCTTTCTCTTGCTGCTTTTAAGATTCTCTCTTTGTCTTTTGCTCTTGGCATTTTAATTATGATGTGTCTTGGTGTGGTCCTCTTTGGATTCCTTTTGTTCGGGGTTCTCTGCGCTTCCTGAAGTTGTAAGTCCATTTCTTTCACCAGGAAGGGGAAGTTTTCTGTCATTATTTCTTCAAATAGGTTTTCAATATCTTGCTCACTCTCATCTTCTGGCACCCCTATAATTCTGATGTTGGTATGCTTGAAGCTGTCCCAGAGGCTCCTTACACTATCTTCGTATTTTCGGATTCTTTTTTCATTTTGCTTTTCCGGTTGGGTGTTTTTTGCTTCTTCTTATTTCAAATCTTTGACTTGATTCTTGCGATCCTCTGGTCTGCTGTTGGGAGTCTGTATAATATTCTTTATTTCAGTCCGTGTATGCTTAATTTCTAGTTGGTTCTTTATCACAACATCGAGGGTCTCATTAGATTTCTTGTAGATCTCAATAAGTTTATCGGCGGCTTCTAGACAGTTCTTGAGGGACCTTAAAAGTGTGGTTCTGAACTCAATATCCTCCAATGACAATTTTGTCCTGTTTCTTTGTCTCCGCATTTTTTATGCTTTCTTGGTGCACCCCCTAGTGGTCTTTGTGCGCAGTCTTGTTGTAGTTAAGCCTTGATTGTTGTAGTTAATACTAGGGGGATTTGACCTCCAGGCCAACTGGCTGTGAGAATCAGCTGTGTCTGCAGTGGGAAAACTTCTGTCCTCTGGGGAGGTGCTAATCTAGCCTTTGCTTGAGGCTATCTGGCAAATGGCTCTGCTCAGGGCTTGGGCGGGGCGGGTCACACGGGATCAACAGGGTGGGCGGAGCGAGCAGTTATGGCTGCTCTCAGTCCTGTCCCCAGAGGCTCTGTCTCTCAGAGTCCCCGCAACCGCTGCAAACCTCGGAAAGAAAGCTGCCCTCGTGTTCCGACCAATGCCAGACAGTCCCGCTTCTCCCGTTTGAGTCTGGGTCCCTAGAGACTAGCCCAGAACTGGAGCTCAGAGTCTGAGACTCCCTCCTGATTGAAAACGACAACCGCGCCCTCAGCCACCAGCCCGCTCCGCACGTATCTCCGCACCTTTGTATTTTCCGCACTGCGCCTCCTCTGAGTCTCAGCACGCTGTTCTCCTTCCTTCTAGTTGAAGAATTTCCCCTCAGCCAGCCTTCATGTGGTTCTGGGTGATGTTCGTTCCGTCTTTTAGTTGTATTTTTGAAGTGGTTGTGCAAGGCAGCAAACTCCGGTGTTTACCTATGCCGCCATCTTGGTTTCTCCCCAAGCTTTTTTATGTTGTAAGTGCTTAAGCAGAGAAGGTAGCCCACTTAGCAATCTTTGTAATTATAGTTGCCATCAAACAATCCAGTGCAATAGCCATGTACCTCTCAACCCTTCATCTTTCACTGGCACTGCATCCCACATGGGATGATCTGAGCAACGGTGATTCCACTGCATGCCATTGCATGCAAACAATTTCTATCATTTTCCTTTTTCTCTGGTAGGAGAATCATCTGTGCATTCATCAGATATGTGAGCAATCTAGTCCCGAAGTTCCTAAGTTCTGACTCAGGATCCCAGCAGATTTCCGCTTCCTCAGCCGCCCCAATTCTGATTTCTGTCTCAGCTTAGTGGGGCCACTGCGCTGTGCTCGAGCTCTTGCTTGCTGTGCTGCAGTTGGAAATGGTAGGTTGGCAGAGAGCTTGGGCAGTGGTGGGACTCACTCCGAGTTTCTCTTTACGTCACAGGCTTGTACTGCCTGTACTCAGTGCCTGCTGACAATAGCCTGATATATTTTGTCCAGGTTATAGTAGCTGACGGTGGGAGGGCTAGTTACTTCGTTTTGGCAGGAAGTCGAAATCCCCCAAGAGTCTAGATTTCTGAATACTTGGAAAACATGATTGTTAATGATTTCCTTGGGCTCCAGCAGAGGGAGGGCAGAGTAGACCGGAGCTATGTGAGGAGAGTGCAGGGTTGGGGCCTCCGGCGTTAGAGCTAGGAGGGCAGCCACCCCATTTCCTGTGCAGAGTGCTGCGGAGGACATCTTTCTCCTACAGACCTTTTTGTTATTTTTTTTCTATGCTACCTTTAAAAAGTATGGTAGTGAAATTGAAGTGGCCACCATTACATATGCTTATGTATGTAAAAGCTTATTTAACAAAAAGGCTTATTTTCCTTCATTTTTCTAAGTAAAAACGCTTTTATATAATATCAAGTGAAAAAATAAAAATCTAAAATTATACATGCAATATGATTGCAGTCATATTTTTAAAATATGTGCCTAATCAAGGAGAAAAAAGGCAATAAGAAAACACACAAAAATGTTGACAGTTGATGTTTCCAAATTTTCTGTAATGTAATAGTTTAACAATAAAAACCAAGAAATAAAAACTATATATATATATATATATATATATATATATATATATATATATATTTATATATATATAAATGTTTTTATTGATTTCAGAGATGAAGGGAGAGGAAGAGAGAGACAGAAACACAAACGATGGAGAGAATCACCGATCAGCTGCCTCCCGCATGCCCCCCACTGGGAACCGAGCCCACAACCCAGGTATGTGCCCTTAACTGGAATCGAACCCAGGATCCTTCAGTTCGCAGGGCTGACACTCCATCCACTGAGCCAAACCAGCCAGGGCCAAAATTTTTTTTTAATCTTTAATTTCTTTATTGGTTAAGGTATTACAAATGTGTCCTCATCCCCCCATTAACCCCCAACCTCCCCCCCCCCACTCATGCTCTCATCCCCCTGTTGTCCGTGTCCATTGGTTTGGCTTATATGCATGCATACAAGTCCTTTGGTTGATCTCTTCCCCTTACCCCCACCCTCCCCTACTTTCCCTCTGGGGATTGAAATGATCAATAACAATAAAAATAATCCTGTATATTTTTACAGTGAGGATAGGTAATATCTATCTATTAACCAAAATCATTTCATTTTCCTGGGAACACCCAGAGGGTTTGCTCTTCTGGAGGGGCAGGATTAATATTATTGATAGTCTAATCGCTGGTTCCCTGAGTTTAGGTAGTCCCTGGTCAGCCATCTATGGACTAGGGTGCTTGGAACGTAGGGAGAAAAAATATTTGAGCCTATTTAATTACTAAGGGCAATGTAGGCCCTTTGCGA
>NW_005880676.1:0-6216 GCF_000147115.1 Myotis lucifugus | reverse complement strand
TTTCAGAAAGGATGGGAGAGGGAGAGAGAGATAGAAACATCAATGATGAAAGAGAATCATTGATCACACCCCACACTAGGGAGCCTGCAACCTGGGCATGTGCCCTGACCAGGAATCAAACCACGACCTCCTGGTTTATAGGTCAACACTCAACCACCGAGCCACGCTGGCTGAGCTCCCTTTTTAAAATTTGGTTGTGTTTTATTGGACTTGAACTTTCTTTACTTTGACCACAATGTATTTAGCAATCAAATTAGATTTCCCCCCTTTGGCATTTGAAAACTGTCCTTAATACTGGTGGGCACCCACTGCAAGTACAATAGACATATTTACTAGATGCAAAGAGACATGCACTAGAACTGAGGGAAAAATTTTATATTACACTTCTCTATTTTTCTATTTTCTCTTAGTTGTTTTATTTTCAATTTGGCATGTTTGTTGCTTTCCATTGCTACCAGTTGTTTTTAGTAATGTCCTAATAGTTGTTTTGTAGCAACTTCCCTATTTAAACTAAAAAGGCCTGAACAGTTTTCAAAACCTGAAGATGCATCTCCACCAAGATGAGCCCTTTCCCAAATATTTCCACCCAATAGTCTCCTCTTCCCCCAGAATTTCTCTAGTATCTGAGTTCATGGCCAGCCCCATGTTCGTGACATCATTATTTGGTCTCACCTTCTGCATCGTTTTTTAAGTATTTAGATCCTATCTATTGTTTTCACCTCCTGGTTGTATCCCTTCTTCTGCTTTTTCAACACCATGCCACCCCACCTATCTTGTCTATTACTGACCCATCCCTGTCACTACTTAGCTTATTCTTCTTCTAGATCCAAGGCAATTTCAATGAACAGGTATTTAGAATATTTTTTTCTCCTTGAATTCTGTTTACCATGACAGGTTGATTATGAAGAGTCTAGAATGATTCTGGTTTTAGCAGTTATTCAGATGCCTGAGCATTTTAAAAAATCTACTGCTTAGTATGCAAAAATTATGGTTTTGCCAAAAGTGTTCTACTATGTTACTTTTTAAAGTCTTTCTTCCGTTTCTGAACAAATGCACTTGGTACTTGCATAACCTGCTGGACTCAGTTTCCCTGCATAGTAGCAATACAGCTTCATTTACTTATGTTTCCTTCTTTATGTCTTTCACATCTGCTTCTCAGTACTTTACATTTCCACTGGAGAAGTATTGACTCATATAGTCCTTTTAGGGTCCCTCCTCCAGATCAAAGATGTTCCCCTATTGTTTCAAGCCATGTTAGCTGTCCTGGCTGCATTATCCAATCTAGCCTTACCCAGATAACTTTTACTTTCCAAAAGAAAACACACAAAATATTTTGTTTTTCTCTTGCACATATACTTAAAAATCTTGGAAGAGACTGAGGATTAATAAACTGCTTCTTGGTCATTAAATATTGCTTCATGTGAGGGAAATATTAATTTGGTTCTTTAAAAAAATATTTAAGTCACACTTACACAACAATTTGTAAAATTCTAATTTATCCATTATTGCCAAAACCGGTTTGGCTCAGTGGATAGAGCGTCGGCCTGCGGACTCAAGGGTCCCGGGTTCGATTCCGGTCAAGGGCATGTACCTTGGTTGCGGGCACATCCCCAGTGGGAGATGTGCAGGAGGCAGCTGATCGATGTTTCTCTCTCATCGATGTTTCTAACTCTCTGTCTCTCTCCCTTCCTCTCTGTAAAAAATCAATAAAATATCTTTAAAAAAAATAATTTATCCATTATTTATAGAGACACAACCAAGTGTTGTCTTAATTTACACATTTGTTACATGCAAGACCTAAAATTGTCTGTCTGTACCATTGGCTGCAAAAGGTTAACTTCATGAAGGCAAAAGTCATGTCTATTTATATTGGTTTTAACAGCCTGAGAACAAGGCTTACTGGATAATTATTTTAATGTGGATGAAATTAAGTCAGGTCTATTGTCATGTTTAATCTCAGTGAGATTCAAAGGTGAGGTTAATAATTTCTTGAGAAAATCAAGTTAATCAGCTACACAAGACATCATCAATCAGTATCTGGATGTAATTGGTCCCAGTATTTCTTTCTGGAGTAGCCACGGCCTCACAGGACCTAAAGTAAATTTAGAGAGAGACTGTTTTGCTCACAGGAACTTGGGTAATTTTATTAGCTATTCAAAGTCATACTATCCAAATCCAAATCTAACTCAGAGAAAGAGATTTCACAAAGTTCTTTGAATTTAATATTATAATTTTTCTACAATACCTCTCCGATTCTCATTTCTTCTATTATATCCACCAGACCAGGAGAGAAAATTCTAATATCTATCTAGTCATTATCTTGTATATAAAATCACATGGACCATATTTAATTGTAGCACCAAGTTCAGCCTTGTGCATTTAAAGGTTTTAAATATAAATTGAGGAAGTTGAGTTCCTCTCAAAGAACTAGTAGATATTTTAAACAAGAAATAAGTGATAAAAGAAGTGGTATTTTAAAACAATTGGTTGACACATAGAAAAAAATAAGGCGACCAATCATGTATAGCTCTTACACATTGAGGAGAAAATGGCACATCTTAGTTATGTTATCAGTGGAAGTGGGATATCCCTTTCTCCACTGAGTGCTGGGGTGGGGTCCTTACAATACCTTGAGAAAAATAATTTTCTGAGACTTGCACTGGAGGATGAGTAATTTTTATTTGCATGGAATTGTATCCCTCTGTTTCCAAAGTCCCATTTCCCTTAATCCAGTCCTGGGAGATGTGCAGCTGGGGATTCAGTAGAGCTAGAGGCAAAGCCAGCGTCCACAGCTTCCTTTCCATGGTGGAGTTGGGTAGTACAGCAGCAGACTAGTTACAGTCCACTCGTCCATGGTGTGGGGTCCATATTGGCAGGAGCCATGTGGGCAAATGCAGGGGAACCAAGAGAGTGCCAAGAGCCAAGAAGGCCTGAGAGTGAACTTCTTTGGGATGAAATATATCGAATCTTCCAGTTCTTGCAGTGGTCATACTTACTCTGGCCAATGACCTCTTCCCAGGTGTGACAGACAGACAAGTACCTTCCCTGTGTCATCCAGACTATCCTGGGCATGAGTCTATTCTCTCCCTGTTCAGTCCCTTCCCCCAGCCATCTGGGGGGAATAGCCGGGTGGCCCCTGGGGAGTGTTACACTGTAGTTTCCTGGCAAAGCTGCACAAAGGGCATGCCTATAATACTTGACCTTCCCTTCGCTCCTTTCCTGGTATTCATAACTGGGTTAATTACAACAGTATCAGTTATACATACAAATAATTATTTCCTACCTATCTTCTTAGTATATTTAAGAAAAAAGTATTTTAAAAATCGGTAAATAAGACAAAATGATGTTTGCATATCTTTTCAATGTTTCACTGAAGCTTTGTTTAACAGTTCATTTTTAGAATGTACCATTGCTTGACATTGCTATTTATTATTTACTAAGAATTAAGACTGTGAACTTAAAGACCTTTGAATGAGATGCAAATAATTTTTGTCATAGAAAAGTTAACCCTAAAGGGAGCTATATAACATTATTAGGTTGTTGTTGTTGTTGGTGGTGGTGGTGGTGGTGGTGGTGGTGGTGTGTGTGTGTGTGTGTGTGTGTGTGTTTCACTTTAACACAGTAATCTTTCCCGAATTTTCTTTAGAAGATGTTCTATGAATATCTAGTTCCTAAAATACCCTTTGAACCACCTTGACAATCCACTGGTCCTTCATCATTTAATTAGTTAAATAAATTTTGGACAAATGTTCATTCTACATTTGTATGAGTATCATGATTGTACCATTTGAAAATTATTCCTGGTTAACACATCCCAATTCTGATTGAATTCTAAGCCACCTTTTCAATTAATCTTAAGCTTCCATGGCAAGTGTTCCTGCAAACCTAATGCATCAGTTCTCTGCAGTTGATGAAATGGGAAGGAGTCTCTAAAATGATGAAAAGAAACCCCTTCTGTGGGTGTGCTTTGTTCTAGTTTAGGCAGTAATCTGATCTGATTTCCTGGGCTTCCCAATAGAGGAACCATCTCTCAGAGCAGGATAGAGGTAAGTAGCTGACATGGTGTTGGCAGGTTCAGGCTGGATAATCATGGCTGTGCTTTCCTGGCTGCCTCAGACCTCCAGCTTCCTGCTGGGCTTCCACCTAGATGCTGTTTTAAATACTGTTTTGTTAGCATTCGTGCCTAAGCAGTTCCTTCCATTTTACTTGCTGCACTCCTAGCTCCCTCTGCACAAACACATGGCTATTGCTGCTCACCAATTAGTGGGGGTGCTAATGGAAACCCAAAAGATCATAACACAGTTTTTAGATTCTATTATATTCAATAAATGAAAAGACTCAGGAGAAAACAAAACCATTCGATGAAATAAACAACAGGTGAGTACAGGTTTCTTGTGTGAAAATTGTTTTAGAAATAAACAGATATATTTACTTTCTACTTTCAAGATCAAAAACTTTGAGAGTGGACATCAAAGGGCCAGCATCATTATTGCACAAAGTTCCCAGGGGGTAGAGGAAACAGACGGCAAACATAATGCTGTGGGCACCGGTTATGGCCACTCTGCAGACTTCAAAGAGCAAAAAAGGCCTCAAGGTTGCTAAAATTGCTCTATCTGCCAGTTCTAAATATGGTTTTTCAATCAGTATATTAAAGCTGTGACAAACTCTGCCAAATCCCAGAGTAATAATTTACATGGAATAGAAACCCATCCTTTTCTCGTAGGTTACTTGTGTGACTCAAGTTGTTTTTATCTTTGCATCACAAAATAGAGGCAGTGAATAGAACACTTTTCCAGGAAAATTTCCCGTTGTTCTTATTTTCATTTCAATGATGTGTAATAGGCATTTGTCCTAACAGCTAGCTTAACATAAAATGACTGAATTTTGATTTACTGGACTAGTTAATTCCATAAAACCAACTACAAGTTTGGTGAAGCAAGCAGGCTGAAGCTTGGTAAAGGATTTGTGAGACATTATTTGCTTTTTGCTTGTTTATTTACAAACTGTATCGAATCACTGTGGTTCAGAGGCCAAATATATGGAATATATGTGACATCAAAATAACAAGTTGAAATAGTTATATTTAACTTTTAAGCAATCAAACCAACATTTTTTAGACCAAAGACTTGTAACTTTGTTTTATTAGAATGTAATTTTATGTGTTGGTGTTTACTAGTACATAAAAAGAAGCCATGGGGTGGAATTCCTAAGCTTATTCAAGAAATCTGATTTCAGGAAATGCAGACATCTCTAAGGAACTCGGCAGGAAAGCCAGCAGCTGTTACAGTGACTGGAGAAATCCCTTGGTTCCCAAACTGCCTCTGTCTTCATTTCCTGTCCTCTTTCTTGTTAGCTTATTTAACCTGCAATTTTATAATTAAAGTACAATGTTTTCAGCTCACTGAAAATAACCTTATTTAACCTCTCTTCTTCTCACCTGAGTCCTGGAGCCCTGGTGGAACTGAAACATGTTATAAGAATCTCTCTTTCTCCCTCCCTCTTTTCTAAGCTTCTGCATTCTACACAGAGTTTTACACATTGAAAGCCTCACCCATACAAAACAAAAGGTAATAGGGAGTGACTACAGTTGTGGTTTTTGGGTTAAATGGCCTGGATCTGATTCTTTGGATCAAAAAACAATAACACCAGTGAAGATGTTTTGTGTGAGTGACCCTTTACAAAGAAGGATCCATAAACCTCTGTTTTAATTCAGAAAACTGTGCACCAGAATAAAATCTACATTCTAGCCTTGGTGTGACTTTGCATATCTTAATTCTTATTCGTTAAGTATTGATTTCTTCATTTAATTCACACAGAGCAATCTTATTTTCCTAATTTCAAATATCTTATTGGGAAGCATCACAGTGGCTTTTATCTACGGACATAAGGGAAATCTTTACATCTTTTTGAGATTTATTCCATTTTTTTTTTTTTTGCTTAGCAAATCCCTTCTCCACAAAATGATCAGAAAATGTTTACCAATTTTATTATCAAGATTCCTTCATATACAGATTATAGAAAGCTAGTTTCAAGCTAGCTGGAGCCAAAAGAAAAACATAAGGACAAGATATAAATTTCTGGATGGCATGCAGTCCTCGTTCACTTTTGACTTCCTAAGAACCCTTAATGTAATAACTAGAAGGCCCCAGTGCCACACCCATTTCGTTGCACTTGGGGGGAAACATGGCCCAGTTCCCTCAGCCCCAACCCTGTGCC
>NW_005880675.1:0-6217 GCF_000147115.1 Myotis lucifugus | reverse complement strand
AACAATGACCATACTAATCAAAGAATTGGAAATGAGCACATGTAATCGTCATATATTATTTGTATTTGCTAAAACAAGGATATGAAACTGCACCTGTAGCCCGCTTTTTAAATCTCCAATATGTTTGGTGCAGAGCGCAGAGGTGCATTCAGACTGGTCCCTGTTTCCCGGTCCTCTGGACACAACCCCCCAGAGACCACCACTTCCTGGTTATCTCCCACTTCACGTCCATCATCTTACAGAGCTTTTGCAAGGATGAAAATTGCAATCGCGTTTAAGAACCTGCTATAAACTGTGTTCCTTAGTTTTGAGCAAAATGACAAGGAGTAAAATGACTGAAAGTTAAATCTATTTAATATAAATCCCATTAGTACAGGAGATTGGGCTGTTTAATAGAAAATAGTATGTCACCCAGTTACACTGTACCAGTCACACTATTCAATTAAATTTTTAAATAAATTGGAGAACCATAATTCATATTCATTTTAAGGTCTTATTAATAACACAAGGTTATACCACATAATGTTTTGGACTTAACATTATCTCCAAATTTTTGCCACGATTATGTTGTACTTTTAGATCTTTGAATCTAAAGGAGGACTATAGCAAATCTAACTTGGGAAAACAGAAGAAGTTACTAACCATCACTGTCATTTTCACTATTCAGTCATGCACCCATCTCCATTTATCCATTAATTTATTTAATATTTATTGAGCACCTACAATGTGCTAGGCATTCTGGTTGGTACCGGGTGAAACAAAAGAAACGGGTCTTTGTGGAATTTATACACTGGTGAGGTAGAACTATGTTCAGCCATATAAATGCAAATTGGTACAAAAAAGTGTCCCCATAAAGAAAACTCCAGGTACAGATGACTTTACTGATGAATTGTATAAGACATATAAGGAAGATAGTACCAATTTCATATAAACTCTTTCAGAATATAGAGGAAGGAAAAACAAAACTCAATGACTTGCCTGAGGCCAGCACATCTTTTGATACAAAAATCTGACACATATAATATAAAGCCAGGAAATTTTAGGCCAATATTGCTCCTAAGTATAGATGCAGTAAAGCTTTAAAAACATCAGCCAACAATGTAGGAAAATAGTATGTCCTGATCAAGTGAGATTTACCCCCAAAATGCAAGGTTGATTTAACATTTGATAACCAGTGTAATTCACCACATTAACATGTTAAAGAAAAATGGTATAATCGCCTCAATAGATGCAGTGAAGCATTTGAAATAATTTAACATCTGTTTATGAGAAAAACCTAACTCTTAGCAAACCAGGAATAGAACTAAACTTCTGATAATGGAACATTCATGCAAGCCAAGCTGTTAAACTGTCACTGGAACAGGATTGAGCCAAGGCCAGTCTGCCCTGGCACTAAGAACCAGAACGGGGCTGAGCGGAGGCAGGTCTGCCCCAACATGGTTTGGGATGTGCAGGTTCTTGTGCAGGAAAACGTCAAAACAAGAGTCCAGCTGAAAGCGAAAGTCATTTTATTAAAGCGTAGATCGTTGAGGCAGGAGGAGGGCCCTTAGAGACAGGATCAGGAGGGAGGGGGTAAGCCTGGGACAAGCTGCCACTGACCACCGCTCCCCTGGTAGCAAGTCTTCAGAACTTCGGATAAAGAAAGCGAAAACACATGCCCGAGGGAAGGGGCACAGCCATGCTCGAGGGAGAGTGCGCGCTGCCATCCTGGGTTCCGAGGGTTTTATCTATTTTTGAGAGGCGGGAATTTTAGGGGAGATCCCAGGGGAAGATCTCAACACAATATTCATTAGCTTTCCAGGTGTGTCCTTGAGTATGCTGATGCATCAAAATGGGCTGGGGTCAGTTTCATCTCTGTCTTGGGTTAGTCTGGCTCTAATTGCTTTTTTGTTTTTGTTGTAGTTGTTGTTACCTCTTCTCCTGACTGGGGTGATTTAAGCCATCCACTCTTAGATATCTTTGGTTGGAGGAGAGACTTAAACCATCTGCTTCTAGGTGTCTTTGGTTGGGGAGGGTAGAGGCTTGCGGTTTATTAGCTGCTAATTGCTCGGCCATTTATTCAGCTATTTGTCTCTGTTTCCTCATTTCACTTGCCAGGAAATTTTCCTAGTGTCTTATGAACCTGCCTCACAACCAGGTATCCGGGCCTGTGTGCTGCCTCTCATGGTCCCAGCCGTCTCGGACATGGAGGGCAAGCCTTGCTGGGCCTTCTCAGCCCATCTTCTCTAGGAGTCCAGAAGCCAGAGGCTGAGAGGAGCCGGCGCCTGACCCTGAGGTAGGAGGTGGCTGCTACTGAAGGTGTCTGTGGCCAAAGGGGAAGAGGTGAGGCACCTGGTGTCCTGACCCCCATGCCTCATAGGAGCAGCACCTCACGGCATCACTGACTGTCCTTACTATTCTTTTCCGTCTCCTTACAGCCTATTCCTAAAGCTGTTTCCAGCACTCATGTTCAGTCTTTTTTATTTATTTTATTATTGTTGTTAAAAAGTTATTTTCAAGAATTGCTTTGCTGTGGAAAGCCCCCCAAAACCTTCACTTTCAGTCTTGAGCTCCTGATGTTTCCAAAGTGGGGACAAGGGGTGGAGGAGCCACAGTCTGTGGAAGATGGAAGCCGTGGGTTACACAGACCTCAGAGGACCTGCTCGCCTCAGGGCTCGTCCCAGTGCCTACTGGGCAGTGGGTTTGGGGAACAGAGAGGTGAGTGGTGATTTCTCCCCGTATCCTAATTTCAGATGGGCTTCGGTCTCTGTGCTGCAGCTGTGTGGCGGGCTTACCAGGGGGTGGTGTCCAACAGGATGTCTGAGCATGGCGTGCCGTGTGGGCCTGAACAGTGTGGCCTCATGTCTTTGGCCTTACCTCCTCCGATGTCTGTGTGTGAATGTCACACACACACACGCACACGCACACACGCACGCACACACACACGCACACACACATGCACACACACACGCGCACGCACACACACACGCACACACACGCACAGGCACACACACGCGCACACGCACACACACACACGCACGCACACACACATGCACACACACACACAGTTTGTACTCCTGGGCAGTGCCTCCTGCCATCACAGGGGCTTTTCTGTGGTGCGCTGTCCCGAGACAGCAGATGCAGGGGGCCGGGGCAGGACTTCCTGCCGCCGTGTCCTCCTTCCCTAGACCGAGGTGCCTTACCAGGTGCCGCTCTCTCCCCTCAGCCACATGGCCAGCATGACTGTGCTTTAGCAACCACGGTGACACCGACTGGATAGTGTGTCGAACTGTCCTCTCTGGTATCCCTTTTCCTCTGGGATTGCTGTGCTTCACCCACTGGCCTCCCCCTTCCTCCAGGTCCTATCAGTCCTTCAAAGACCTGGATAGGCCAGCAGCTCAGGAAGCGATTCCTAAATAAAGATGATCACGTGGTGTCCTGAGTCATAGGAAAAGAAGATTCAAATATGACGGCACCATCCCCCTTCTCTCCCTTGCTGGCATCTTTGTTCTTAGGAAGGCTGTCACTGTGGTTTAACTTGTTTATTAGATTCCCACCCTCAGAGGATGAGTTTATGAACGACAGGGTTTTGGTCTTTTGATTTCCCCCCTGCTTCTGCCTCACCTCTTATGGCACATGTCTCCTTGTACACTCCTGTTCTCAGGAATCCCAGAACTGCGGGACCCCAAGATTTTCATGAGTCAGGCAGTCAGAGAAGTTTACTCCTCAGACTCAAAGATGTCCTCTATTCATATGTAGCAGGAAGCAGTGGCAGAAGTATGACCCTCAACCCTAGTCCCTCAAGAATGAGGATAGAAAAATATCGGGGGCAGGAAGGGGGATTGCTAGATAGGACAAAGGTCTTAAGTTCTGGGCAGTTCTAAATGTTATTACCAAACTAGAGGCCTGGTGCACAAAATTCGTGCATGGGTAGGGTTCCTAGGCCTGGGTGGTGATCAGGGCCTTCCTTCATTCCACGCCACCCCCTGGTTGTCAGCGCATGTCATAGCAAGTGATCAAACTCCCAGTCTCCCAGTCGAACTCCCAAGGGACACTTTGCATACTAGCCTTTTATTAAAATTCCTAGGGGCCCGGGGCACAAAAATTTGGGCCCTCGGGGGGGGGGGGGTCCCCAGCCCGGCCTGTGCCCTCTCGCAGTCTGGGACCCCTCGGGAGATAACGACCTGCTGGCTTAGGCCTGCTCCTGGGTGGCAGAGGGCAGGCCCAATTCCTAAGTGCAGCCCCCGGTCAGGCTCAGAGCAGGGCCGATTGGGGAGTTGGGGCGCCGCCCCGTCATGCACAGAGCAGGACGGATCGGGAGGCTGCGATGCCACCCTCAGTCACGCTCAGGGTAGGGCCGATCAGGGGGTTGGGGCGCTGCCCCCTGTCATGCACAGAGCAGGGCCCATCAGGGGGGTTGGGGCTCCGTACCCTGTCACGCACAGAGCAGGGCCGATCAGGGGGTCGAGGAGCTCCCCCCTGTCACGCACAGAGCAGGGCCCATCAGGGGGTTGAGGAGCTCCCCGCTGTCACTCACAGAGTAGGGCCGATAGGGGAGTTGGGGCACCACCCCCTGTCACCCACAGAGCAGGGCAGATCAGGGGGTTGGGGTGCTGCACCCTGTCACACTCAGGGCAGGGCCAATGGGGAGGTTATGGCTCTACCCTGTCACACACAGAGCAAGGCCCGTGGAGGGGGGTTGGGGCGCCACCCTCTATCACCCACAGAGCAGGGCCGATCAAGGGGTTGGTGTGCTGCACCCTGTCAAACACAGAGCTGCGGGGCAATCAGGGGATTGGGGAGCTCCCCCCTATCAGGCACAGAGCAGGGCAGATAGGGAGGTTGTGGCCCCGCCCGCTGTCACACACAGAGGGCGATCAGGAGGTTTGGGCTCTGCCCCCTGTCATGCTGATCCTGGTGCCGGAAGGCCTCGCTGCTCCGCTGATCCCGGTGCTGGGAGGCATATTACCCTTTTACTATATAGAATAGAGGCCTGGTGCATGGGTAGGGGCCAGCTGGTTTGCCCTGAAGGGTGTCCTGGATCAGGGTGGGGGTCCCCACTGGGTTGCCTGGCCAGTCTGGGTGAGGGGCTGAGGGCTGTTTTCTGGCTGGCAGATGACTAAAAGCTCCCAACCGCTCCTTCTTTTCTTTTCTTTTTTTTAAATTCTGGGCCAGATTTAGCTCTGAGGCCTGGCCGCTGAAAACATCGATACAATGTTGCTAAAGCCCGGCTGACTGAAAGCCGGTTTCTGGGGTTTTGTTTATCTTCTATGTTTGCAACATAGTACATAGTTGCTTAGAGTTGTAGCTCAGAGGCCGGCAGCGCAGGCGGGGAACGTTGGAGTCCTCCTTCACTGCAGCAAGCAAGCCTCATGTTCGCTTCCAGCTACCTGGCTGCCAGCCGCCATCTTGGCTGACAGTTAATTTGCATATACTCAGTGATTAGCCAATGAAAAGGGTAGCGGTCGTATGCTAATTACCATGTTTCTCTTTTATTAGTGTAGATGTTATAACTAAATGGTAAAATGTAGCACAGTAATTTGCAGACCAGCTGTAAACAGGATGAGCTTGACGGGAACTCAACCTAGTAAGTGTAGCCAACAGCAAAGAAGAATTCAATGTATAATTGACCAAATAGTGTACTAGTATGTAAGCAAGGACTAAACCTTCCTTCAGGGAAACAGAGCTTTGGCTAGGATTCCCATCTTCTTTACTTGCTGCAAGTAAGTAAAACACCCTGCAACAACCCCAGGTCATACGTGAATAGAGCACCACACGCATCAATCCCTTTGGGTTTGGTAACACTAACATCAACGGGCACACATAGAAATGGACTTACATTCTTGGTATTCTTTATATTTACACTCTGCTGGGAAAGCACCAATTAGAAAATTCAGAGCAACCACCCAAACTCTAGCTTCAATAAGAAGGAGATCAGAACATGATCACCACACTTTCCTTTAATCATTGATAAAACAGAATAATAATACTCTCTCAAATTAGGTGTTTTCCTGCCCAGCCGGTGTTGCTCAGTGGTTGAGTTTCGACCTATGAACAAGGAGGTTGCAGTTTGATTCCTGGTCATGTGGGCTCAGTCCCCAGTAGGGGGGCGTGCAGGAGGCAGCCGATCAGTGATCCTCTCTCATCATTGATGTTTCTATCTCTCTCTCCTTTCCCCTTCTTCTCTGAAATCAATAAAAATATATTTTAAAAAATTAGATGTTTTCCTGCAACTTAA
>NW_005880674.1:0-6217 GCF_000147115.1 Myotis lucifugus | reverse complement strand
CGAGAAGCATGCCATACATCTGAGTGGGCCTGGGCCCCTGCTCTCCCCAGAAATCCCCAGTGTGGCTACACCAAGGACCAGGACCGGCTAGGTGAAATCTCACACTGCTTAACAGGTTGCTTTCCATGTGCTTTTCCACCCTCCGATGCCACAGGCCGCTGATGGGTGTGTCAGAGTTCTTTCCGTGGGACAGAGTGAAAGAATTGCCACCAACAACCGCCGCACGTCCAGCTACCCTGTCTGCAGAGCCAGGGAGCAGGTGAGACCTGCCATGGCTTGACCCCACAGCAGTGCTATGAGGTTGACCCCCCAGCAGCCCACTTTTCAGAGGAGCATCCTGAGACTCGGGAAGATGTGGTGACGTTTCAAGCCTCACAGCTAGCAGTGGGCAGAGTCACGAGTGTGTGCTCACCTAGTTAGAAGCTCGTCCAGGAACCGTTGGGCTCTGGAGAAGGCCAGCGTGGAGACGTGGGGGACGATTCCCCCCGGGAAAGCTGGTCCCATGGCCATGGCCACCTTCTGCGAGGTGCCTTCCTGGAGGGCCTGCATCCTGCAGGACTCATGCAGGTTACCAGTTCGCTCAGCTGCACACTGGGTGGGAGAAGGAAGGACATCCATGTCAGCGGCATGACCGTGAATCCCACAAGGATGGAGGTTTGGAGCTCACTCGGGAGGTCCCAGCCCCACTGGCACGTGTGCAAGAGGCGGGACAGGAGTGCCCCGGCTGGACGAGGTTCTAGGTCTTCAAAGTGCCACTGAATTTCCGTGCATGTTCATACAATTGCCACCTTCTCGGCATGTTTTTTTCTTCCCCCCTTCCCTTTAGCTGAGGATCAACAAACCTCCTAGTAGTAATAGTCCAAATGCAGAGCCCGGGCCCTGTGAGTCCTCAAGAAACGTCCTCGTTATACAGATGAGAACACAGAGGCTTGCTTAGGAAATATCAGATGTCTGCTCAAGGGCATGCAGGTCAGAACTGGGTACTGTCCTGCATGACATTCCCTCTCAGGTACCCGAGACTTACCTGATGCTGACATGGGTGGAAAGGGTGTGGGAACATTTCCCCTCCCCAGCGTGGGAACAGTGTACAGGGTAGACATGGCCTATGAAAGCCTTTGACTTCAAAAGAGAAAGTTATGTTTTATCCTTTTACATTCAAGGGCATTTTAAGACCCTCATTATGGAGATCACAGGTTCCGCAAGGTGGCAAATGCCTGGAGACTGCAGATGGGAGAAAGGCGATCACGGGGCAGGAATCAGACCAGAGGACTCGGGGAGGAGGAGCTAATCCATGTGGTGGGTGAAAAGTGACAGGTGCCTCAGTGTCCCCATGAGGCCATGGCCAGGGAAGGAACACTGTGTTTGAGTTGGACAACTTGACGTCGGCCACGTGAAAATTTCAATGAGTGAGATTTCCCGGGCCAGGCTGGGAGCAAGGCGGCAGCCATCATCAGAAACTGCTGTTGGCAACGTCCCTGCCACAGCCCTTTGGGTTTGGAATCTGCCTGCAGCCCTTAAAATTTTACATGTGCTCGTCCTTCCACCAGCAGTGGGCGTCCATCTCTAGCTGGGGACATTACATGTACTGTGGTCTGAACTGTGTACCCCTAATCCCATGACTTTGCAAGCCCTAGAACTTTATGATGTGTCTGCAGTTGAGTTTTAGTCTTCAAGCAAGTCATTCAGGTGACGTGAATTCAGTGATGTGGGTCTTCATCTAATCTGACCAGTGTCCTTAGAAGAGGAGGGGAGGACACGTGGCAGTGCAGAGGGGAGTCCATGTGACACACAGAGAGAAGACAGCCATCTACAAGCTGAGGAGCGACCCCCTCAGGAGATACTAGGCCCGCTGACAGCACCATCTCTCACTTCTAGCCTCCGGAATTGTGAGAAAATGAATGTCTGCTGTTAACACCACCCAGTGTGGTCCTAGGTTATGGCAGCCCAAGCAAGCAACCTAACACAGTCCATTCCGACACACATCAGTGTTCCGGGCAGCACTGCTGACATGGCAGCTGAACTGCATTAGGCCCATGTCCAACAGCACTGAAAGGGTGCATCGCTGGTCAAACGACCTCCCCGATTGGACCATGTCTGCAAGGACAGTGGAGCTGAGTGCTCCAGAGGATACGTGGCAAGTGTAGTTTTTAGCAACACAAACAGCGAAATGCCCAAGTGCTCATGGTCCACTGTGAAGTCAAACAACATTTCTCTCTCTGATATTTCTACAAATATGTGAGGAGCGTCTCTCTACCGTCCCACGTAGCTGGAGGGAGTCGTGGGGGTCAGCATTTCTTGCTCTTGGGGCTGTGGGACACTAGAGAGAGTCCTGGGAGGGTGCCCGGGGAGTCCCCAGATGTGAGTGTGGGTTCTGGGAACTGCCAGGTTGTGTTGGGGTTGTGGGTGTAGAGACCCTCAAGGCCAGCTCTCACCTCAGACAGGCACTGGTCTGTGTCGTCAGCCTGGTGCACCTGCACCCTGACCCCGTAGGTGGTGTAGTCGGGGCCATGGGCCAGCACCTCAATGATGTCCTCCTTGGAGCTCTGCAAAGACAGAGTGGGTACTGAGCCAGGAAGCATCAGGAACCTTCCACCCAATCTGTGGTCCTGTGTCATGGCAGACCTAGTCTATGAGGACACGGGAAGGATGTTCCTGGCAGCCCTGCTGAGCTAGCAAGAATTGATTTGTGTCAAGGTGTAGCCACAGTGAAAGCCTGAATCACTGATGAAAACTCTGTCCTTCGTTGGGATGATATGGAGTTGGGTAAGGCCACAGCTCCTGACATGGCCGCTCTGCAATGGTTTGTCATCCTCTGTGAGGTGATAGGTTGCAGAGAAAAGTATTCAAGACCTTAATCCCTTCCTACACCCCTAACTGCCCCCCCCTGCTTACCCCCCACTCTCTCTCTTTTTTTTTAAGTACACAGCATTATCAAGTGGGATGGTGTGTAAGACTTGGAGAAGGTCTACAAGTACAGTCGGGCTGGGCCTGGTCCACAGGATACTTGGGGCAGGGAGTTCATCAATTGAAAGGAGCATGAGGCAAAGACAGCAGCAAATGCTTTCCCTCTGATCCCAACAAGCACACGAAGAAAGACTGCTTTTCTCCCCTACCACGGACCTGTCGGGAGGATTGAAGGTACAGATCACTTTGGGAGTGGGCCTGTGAGAAATTTGAGGCCCCAGATTTGAGTCTGACTTCTGGTCCCACCCCAGTCACCTCAGGGTCCTGGGTGTGGGCCAGCTCTCACCTCAGTTTGGCACTGGACGGTTTCCCTGTCCTGACGCACTTGTCCTTTGTACCGGTTGAGGGCATAAGTGAACCTGTCCGCCAGCTCCTCTACGCTGCCCTTGTTGGAGCTCTGCAAAGACACAGCCCGCTACCGGGCCAGGAGGCATCAGGGGCCCGGGCATTACCAATGGGAAAGAGGCCCACCACCCACTCTGCTCCCCAGATCAGGCAGAGAGGGCCATCTGCAAAGACCTCCAGGCAGGGAGTGAAGTTGATGACCGCTTGAGTACCCCTGCGATTAACAAGTGTGTAGCTGAGCTCTGACCCCCGCACTAAGCTTCCCTTCCTGTGAGCCATGACCTGGGCAGTGAACATGACACACCCTCCTACACCCTCCAGGCTTCTGACACTTACCAACCTGCTCCTGAGCCCGGATGAGCATCCCTCATCCCCCGCTTTCCCCTCATCCCCTCACCATTCCGGGGACACACACACACACACACACACAAACACACACACACACACACACCAACGGGATGAGGGGTAAGAGGTGTGGGGCTCCCCAGGTGTGACCCCCAGTTGGCGCCCAAGTGTGACCTGAAAGGGCCTGCCCTCGGTTACCTGTGTGTGCCTCGTGCCAGAGGGCGAGGGGTATCGGTGGTGGCGCTTGCGCCTGTTTCTGCAGCAAGAGAAACATCTCTCACTCTGGGCTTTCTTCTGCCCAGAGCGCAGGAAGAACGGGAAGCAACAGAAAGACATCCTGGTGGTCTGACTTTCTCCACTCAAGTGACCTGGAAAGGCAGTTGTCTCTAGAATGTGGGTACCTGGTTACCACGGTTCCCATTTCTGTTGGGGATCTGTCCCCAGGGAAGTGAGGTCACCCCTTCAAGGTTCCATGACCTGTGCCCCTTCCTCCAATCAGAGCCACCCAGAGGCCCCTCTGGGCTCCTGACCTCTCACCTTCCGGGCCCATGTTATCTCCATACCTGTATACAAGCATCCAACACAGCCCTTCCCCCAAGCTCCCTGGGAAGAATGAGGCCCCCAGTTTGGGGGAGAAAGCCCAGTTCACACCTCCTTTTTCTTAGGTGTTCTGTGCACTGGGGGAAGCCTCTGTGCCTCACAGGGCCTCCCCCAGGCTCCCAAGCTGCCCATTGAGGATGATGCTAGACACCATTTCCATAGGACGTCATCAGGTGCAGATGGGACAAGGCCCCTAACAGCTGTGGGCTGGTGTCCCATGAATCTGGTATGCAAACGTAGAGGTGGAAGATGACAAGAATGAGTGGGACACAGCATGGAACACTAGACAAAAGCGCCCTGGGCCCAGCCTGTGATCTCAGGGAAGTCACTGCTCATGTGGGCCTCATTTTCAAGTCTGTACCTTTAAGGGTTTGAAATGTCAGGAAATTCAGATATGGTCACTCACTGGCCTAAAACCTCACCGTGGTCTCCTGTTAAACTTAGCCTCGGACAAGTGCCTCATGTGGGTCCAAGCGTTAGGGGCCTTCACAGTGGCTTCGAGGGAGTCCAGCCTCCTGGTGGGAACATCCGTGTGTGTCCGCTGAGTGCTCAGTAACTGGCTTCTGAACAACATAGAGGACAGCCCAGCTGATGGGGTGTCAGGTCCTGTCACTTGTCTTGTACTCTCTTTCTTGAGGGCCCTTCCTTCCTCTCAGCCTCTCTCTCGCTTTCTCTCTGTGTGTGCGTCTCTGTCTGTGCCACTGACCTGTTGTTCTGTCTTGAAGCTGAGTCCCCACCCGTTTCCTTAGCACTTTAGTAAATCTTGGTTTAGGTAAGTTCTCCACTTTACTCTGAGAGTGTCTTGGTCTGAGAAAAGATACGGCATATTGTGCTACTTTATTATAACTTCTAGACACAACCTGTCAAGTCGCATGAGTGGGATAGATTTCAACCTTGACATTCCTCATACAATGATTCTAGTGTGAAGCCATCCAGCTTAGCACCCAGAGTACTAAGCCACATTGACTTCAGGGCCTCCTGATACCAGGTGTTCTCTGTGAGCTGTCAACCTCTAGTATCGCCGGGTCCCTAAGCATTCTCTGCCGGCAGCCCGAAGGATCTTTTGAAAATGTAAATATGATCATGTCTCTTATGAAAACTAACAGTGGTCTCCTATGGCCTTTAGAAATGAGTCCCTAATCCTTAGCGTGTCCGTCCAGGCCCTCTATGATCTGACCTTAGCTTCTTTGGCAGTCGTGTCTCTCCCTCACCCCTTCTCTGTGGTCACACTTTGAGATCCTGATTGGCATCACACCCTCCCAGCCCAGCTTAGAGCTGTGCCATGCCCTGTGTCCCAACGTCTCCCTCTGGAGTCGGTGGAAGTCTGGTGTTCTTTCAGGCACCTCCCATCTTTCCCCTGTCCTGCTCTCTGCTCCCATAGTTTTTTGTTTTTGTTTGCGTTTTTGTTGTTGTTGTTGTTGTTGTTTTTTGCAATACCATGCAATGCTACAACCTTGTCCACCCTCAGGAGTGTTAAGGATCTCATTCAGTGTGCAAGCTGAGAATTATAGGCAGCAGAATAGTGATGAAGCTAACAGTAGGGATTTGTCTTTCTCACAAAATAACAAGTGCACAGGTAGGTGGATCCAGTATTGAATTCAGCTGCTCAATGATGTCAGGGTAAGCTCCCAGCATCAACGAGAGGAAGAAAAGTCCTCTCTTCGCTCTTGTGCTTTATATCAGAGAGGAAAATAGTGTCTCAGAAATCAACTATGAGACTCTTGCTTGACCCCTTGGGCAGAACAGGCCGAATTGCAAGGGACGTGGGGCAGTTTCGTGTCAAACTGCTCCTGAAGGAGGTGCCTCAGCCCAGGAGGAGGTGGTGAGGGGGAAGGGCAGTGGGGACATGTCGGATGGTGAGCTTCCCGTTTCTGGTGAGCTTCCTGTTTCTACTGGGAGCACTAATGGCCCCGTACATTTCTTCTGTGTGGACTTGTGGAGGAAAGGTGTCCAGACATTCGGG
>NW_005880673.1:0-6217 GCF_000147115.1 Myotis lucifugus | reverse complement strand
TACTACAACACAAAAGAAAAACCTAAAGAAAATACTTTCCTAGGAAATTATCATTTAGCAAAATTGACCCAGGTAGAAATAGGAGGCTTAAATAGGTCAATTTCATACAAAAGACTGGGAAAGAGATTACAGTTAGGAAATCCATGCCCAGAGAGACACCCTGCCAGGACATCTCCCCCTTATACAGTGTGAAAGTTATGACACAGAAGCATGCTCCAGTGAAGCTCAGTGCTTGTGTACAGAAAGGCTCTTTGAAATGGACCCCACGCAGGACTGCAGAAACCTGATATTCATTTGTGGGCATTAGTCACAGAAAATCTGAATGCAGAGAGAGCAATTGTGATAGCCAAAGTTCAAAGTCTTTTAATCCCTAATTTAAGTAAAAAGGTAAGAAAATAAATGAAGTCTTTCCTTTTCTGGAATTCTTAAGAAAAAAACACACACAGAAGCTTTCACAATTTAAAATTAGTGAGAAATTCTTACTTAATGTTGTTTTCTCTAAGAGCTTTCTCTAGATATTTGCAAACTAAATGATATTAAATTCAATTGTTTTAATAAATATTAAAGAATAAATTGTAAGAGGATTTTGCACACTCTCCAAAGTAGTCATTTCTTTAAGACATAACAATGTCAGTTTGCTGTAAAGAGTTGTATAGAAGCCCTAGCTGGTTTGGCTCAGTGGATAGAATGTTGGCCTGTGGACTGAAGGGTCCTGGGTTCAATTCCAGTCAAGGGCATATGCCCAGGTTGCGGGCTCAATCCCCAGTAGGGGGCATGCAGGAGACAGCTGATTAATGATTCTCTCTCATCATTGATGTTTCTATCTCTCCTTCTCCCTTCCTCTCTGAAATCAATAAAATCCTATATAATAATGAGGTAATATGCAAATTGACCTTCACACCCTCGCACAAGATGCCGCCCCCATGTGGTCACAAGATAGATGCCACAAGATGGTGGGCAGTGGAGGGCAGTTGTGGGTGACCAGGCCAGCAGGGAGGGCAGTTGGGGGTGACTGGGCCTGCAGGGGAGGGAGGGCAGTTTGGGGGGAGGGCCAGGCCTGCAGGGGAGGGCAGTTAGGGGCAACCGGGCTGGCAGGGGAGGGCAGTTAGGGGTGACCGGGCTGGCAGGGAAGGGCAGTTGGGGGCAACCGGGCTGGCAGGGGAGTGGTTAGGGGCGAGCAGGCTGGCAGGCAGAAGTGATTAGGGACAATCAGGCAGGTAGGCAGGCGAGCAGTTGGGAGCCAGCAGTCTCAGATTGTGAGAGGGATCCCAGATTGGAGAGGGTGCAGACTGGGCTGAGGGACACCTCCCCGCCCCCCAGTGCATGAATTTCGTGCACCAGGCCTCTAGTATATATACAAAGAGTTGCATAGAAGGTTATCAAAACAGAGAATGTCGATTAATAGAGCTATAATTTTCCAGGCTATGCTTAGTGAAGGTACATGGTAAAGAAGACCAGGACATCCTTTAATTCTCCTTTAATGGGGAAATAATCTGATCTCAGTTGCTGCTTTTGTGGTCCAAGCTTTAAGCCAATCATGAAGTGCTTGACAGTATCCCAATCAGGCTACTAAATCATCTTTGCCTGTATACTCCTGCACTCACCCTGGTACTGAGCCACCTGGGATCTCAATAGTAGTCTAGTACAGATCTGCCCTCTGGTTTGGGCAGTGAGAATTTAATGCTAGTTTACACAGGGAGCACCCATCCGGCAGAGCTGTGTATAGCTTTGTCACCAGAGAATTGCTTGGGTAGAATTTCTCCGTTGCTAGAGGGAGTGGGATACTTGGGGCACTGCTGGAATGAGAATTTCTGAAGACCCCCACAGGATGATGAGATGTAGTAGAAAGCTTTATTTGGGTGGAGTTAAATCCCTCGGTTTCCAAAGTCCCATTTTCCCTAAACCAGTCCTGGAAAAGGTACAGCTGGGGTTTCAGCAGGACTTGAAGCAAAGCCAGTGTCCAAAGTTTCTGTTCCATGGTGGAGTTGAGTCTGGCATAGCATCGGACTGAATGCAGGACATGAGAGCACCACAAGCCAGGAGTCAGGCTTGAGCAGCAAGAGAGAAGGGAGGGGCTCCTCTGTTCAAGAGCTTATGTACCTCAGATTTTGCAACCTTGCAGGGCTCAAGCCTATTCTGGCCACTGACCTGCTTGCTCCTATGTGTGACTGACAGATAATCACCTTTCCTACATCATTCAGAACTTACTAGGTAGGTGTCTATTCTTTCTTCGTCAAGTCCCTTCCTCCAGGATCTGCAGGGAACAGACATGGAGAGTGCTAAACTGAACCTTTCTGGCACAATAGCATGCCTATATCATTTGGCCTTCCCTTTGCTCCTTTCCTATTCATTAATAAGCAGGTTATTACAATGGTATTAGCTTTACCCATGCTAAACCCTTGTTTTTCTCATAAATCTATATCCAAGGTATCAAGACAGAACATGTAACCGTTTATAATAGTAAAAAAAAATGCAAAGTACCTAGAAGTTAATTTAGCAATAAACTATAGGACTTATAGACAAATCAGTCAATCAAAAATAGCAGAGAGGATATAATATGACCTGATGGCATGTAATGAAATATATGACTTTAAAGGGGGAACCTTACTATCATAAAGATAAAATTTAGACTCAGATTTATATATACATTTATGTAATTCTAATCAAAATATACATAGGTTTTGGGAGAGGGCATTTTTTTTGCAAAATTATACAAAATATGATTGCATTTAAGTGACTAAAAATAATTTAAAAATTGAATAATAAAAACAATGAAGAAAGACATACCCTACCACATAAAATCAAATGGTGTTAAAGACAGGTTAATGGATCAAATAGAGAGTAAAAAGTCAATGTGTATTACATATGCTGGGTCCTTAGTAACACTTTCCATCTGGAAACATATCTTTCAACTCAGGGAAATTTTTCTGAATTATTTTGTTAATAATTTTATCATCTTCACTCTTTTTCTACTCAGTTTGGAAGTGCTTTTAGTCATATGTTGGATCGCCTGGACTCTTCCTCTAACCTTCTTCTCTTTTCCTACTCAGATGTTTTTTTCCCCCTTTGCTTTCTAGGTGGCCATCTCAATTTTATTTTCAGTACCTTCTACTAACTTTTGAATATCTGCTATTATGCTTTTATTTTTAAAGAGCTATTATCTGATTTTTTCAGTATCCTTTAATGTTTGTAGAAACATTTTCTTGTTTCTTAGTTGAAAAATCTTTTGTCTCTCTTATGATGTTAACTTAGCTTCTTTCCTTAAAATTCTTGTGGATCTGGTTAACCACCTTATCCAACTGATAGAATTTAGCATCATTAATTATTCTTGTTGGTGGACCAATCTAAATGTATAGGCTCTCCTAATATGAACACAAAATAACATCATCAATAGAGTAGAGGTATTTTTAGAAAATAGAAAAAATAGGGAAATAACCTCAAAAATATCATTAGGAAACAGTCAAATTCAGAATATAAGATGTTTTATGTATAAGATAATTGACTTGGACTCCTCAAAACATAAATGTCATAAAAAACAAAGGATAGAGGGACTGTTCTATAGTAAAAAGTCTAAAAATATGCAAAAACGCCCTAACCAGTTTGGCTCAGCGGATGGAGTGTCGGCCTGCGGACTCGGGGGTCCCAGGTTCGATTCCGGTCAGGGGCATGTGCCTTGGTTGCGGGCACATCCCCGCTGGGGAGTGTGCCGGAGGCAGCTGATCGGTGTTTCTCTCTCATCGATGTTTCTGACTCTCTGTCCCTCTCCCTTCCTCTCTGTAAAAAATCAATAGAATATATTTAAAAAAATATGCAAAAACAAAATGTAATTCATGAAATCTGGTTGCATCATGGAATAATAATGAGGCATCAATAAAAGTCACTGTGGGATTATGGAAAGTAAATGGTAAAAAAATAATTTTCTTAGATGTGAAAATGCCAACTTATAGGGAAAGCCCTTATTTTTAGGAGATATATGCTGAATTATTGAGGAGTGAAATTTCATGATTCAGCATGAGAGAGAGAAAAAACACAAGTGTAGTAAAATATTCTTTGAACTATTTATTCAGCTTACTTTAGGTTTGACATTATTTTTTTAAAATTATTAAATATATTGGGGTGACATTAGTTAATAAGATTATAGGTTTCAAGTGTATATTTCTCTAATACAAGATCTGTATATTGCACTGTTTGCCCACCACCCAAAGTCAGACCATCTTCTGTCAACATAGATAAAAGCTGAAGAGATATGTTCTTTTCTTGCAGAGTCTGTCACCCCTTTTGTTCTGTCTGTTTTATTTCCTCAGATGGCAGGTAATCCTGGCTGTCTGCTCACTCACGGTTAAGAACAGAAGATTAAAGTGTGAATCGTGTATGAATGTAGGTGGGGCACGTTTACTGTGGTTTAACTGTTACAGTATCTGGGCTGGGTTCATTTTTATTTTCTTTCTGTTTGTTTGTTTTCATTCTTTTTACTTTGCTGTAAATATTCTTATATATCCCCTCATGGGCTGGTCAGATTTTCTAGAAATCATTTTAATTATATAAACCTACACTTACTTCTCCATTTTCACTTCGGTATGTACTTCAACTACCTGGCCCCCAGTCCTCTGGGCAGAGACCCTTTCATTATCCTCTTCAGAGCACAAATCTCAAGTAAGGTTATCTGCTTAGGAAGTGGTGGTGGTCGGGGTTGAGGGGAGGGGGATGGGAATTGAGAGGATATAACAGACTTTGATCGTCTCTTGCTTCAGTTCCCCTTCATTTCTGTTCCGAGGTGGCTTTGTCAATTCCTGTGCCTGTCCTTGGGGATTCCCCATTGCCAACCTAGGATTCCACTTTCTCATATTTGCAAATCAGTTACCACTCACCCATCTGCTTTCATCTTCCAAATGTTTGCTGCATTTGCCTCTTTTCCAGCTATTTTTGTTCTTGATTTCTGATGGCTTTTTTCCCCTATCCCTTTATCTCAGCCTAGTGGAATATTGTGGTTATGCTTGTGTATACATACATATATAACTTATTATTTGTAACCAACTTTCCAAATAATATATATTGATAAAGGAAAGCACTGAAGACATGTTGCCATGAAAAACAATATATCTTTTTATTTTTAAAAGTGTGTATTCAGTAATCCTAGTTTTATAATGTTAGCTTATATATGCACCAAAAAGTACTGAAAGGGCTTATATCAAAATTATATGGATAAAAATAGCTTGGGTAGAACTTCGGGTGAATTTTCACTTTATTTCTCTTGCTTATTCCTATTACTCATTTTTGTAGTGACTAATATTAATTTTTTAAATCCCAACTGTACACAAAAGCTACATCATAACAAATAACACACATATTTTGACCCTTTTTTTAGTAGATGACCAGAATTAAAAAAAAAATTACCAAGATTATAAAATGGAGTTTATAGAATCCCAAATAATGTTCCCAGTTTTAACTATTAATATGCTGTTTTTAATGACAAGTGCCTTCCTTGCAGGGGGATGCATGCTATGGCTGCAGTAGAGAACCTCCATCACTTCATCCTGAGAAAGAATCCTGACAACATTTCAAAGGTCTAGTCTCTCGGAAAGCAAAGTGCTGTCTGTTCCTTCCTGGGCCCTGAGCTTTTTGTCTTACGCAAAGGAAAGCTTCCTAGCTGTGGCTGCCAGGTAGATGAGATGAGAGCAATGTCAGCTCAAGTCCATCAGGCATAGCCAAGTCTGGTTTTGAATATATCTCCATTCATAACAAATTCAGCAACACACTTGGAAGGAGGCAGGAGATCATAAGACTTTTATTTAAAAGCTGTCAGAGGGCTCAGTGACACCCAGTTCTGCTCTCTGACTGTCAACAAGAGGCCAGTCCCAGGGGGCTGTGAAAGTCATGTTTATGTGCCCTCTCTCTTGAATACAGGCAGGCAGCCAGGACAAGCAGCTTCAAGAATTGGCTACTGTATTTCATCATTTAAAATCTACATCAAAATCTGATAATGATATGACACTTGGTGAAATGCAAATTTCCAAGAGGAAAGGGTGCCAGAAAATTGAAATGTGAAGTTGAAATGTGAAGTTGCTGGGAAAATAGATTGTATAGACCTGTGGCAAGAACTACCTTGCTTATTACCCCATCACCCTTCAAACTTAAGGTCAAATGTACCTCTGATTCTCCACTTTCAGGCAATCTGACCTTGAATGAGGGAGGAAAACTGACTCACAGACTATCAACT
>NW_005880672.1:0-6219 GCF_000147115.1 Myotis lucifugus | reverse complement strand
TATAGACAAACTCCCTTCCTCTTCATTCACTCCTTTTTTAAGCAGATCAGTATTTAACTATCTGACACAAAAGCATTATGAAAATTGACTTAGCCCTAACCGGTTTGGCTCAGTGGATAGAGCGTCGGCCTGTGGACTGAAAGGTCAAGGGCATGTACCTTAGTGGCGGGCACATCCCCAGTAGGAGATGTGCAGGAGGCAGCTGATCGATGTTTCTCTCTCATCCATGTTCCTAACTCTCTATCCCTCTCCCTTCCTTTCTGTAAAAAATCAATAAAATATATTTTTTTAAAAATGACTTATTTTAAGGCCTTCCCATCAAAGTACTAAACATGGATAGCCATGAATAGGGCTATGACTGAGGCTGAGCATTATTTCTACTATTGCTCATTGGTGGGAAAGAATGTATCAGTTTCAAAATTGAAAAATTGGTTTACCATTACATGTGAAACTCAATGCAATAATAGGTAATCCACCCTAGCTAGTTTGACTCAGGGGATAGAGCGTTGGCCCTCGGACTGAAGGGTTACAGTTTCGATGCCTGTCAAGAGCATGTACCTCTGTTTCAGGATCAATCCCCTACGGGTCAGGACATGTGCAGGAGGCAACCAAACAATGAGTCTCTCTCACATCCATCTTTCCCTCTCTGTCTCTCACCCTACCTTCCACTCTCTCTGAAAATCAATGGAAAAGTATCCTGGGGTGAGGATTAACCAAAAAATAAAAATAAATAAATAAATAAAATAGACAAAAAGTTAACTTTGTGTACCTCAGTTTATTCATATTAAAAATAGGATCAATCACAGAAACATAACCATAACCCATAGAAATTATCTAAAAAGAAATTTTGTGCAAGGTATGTACTCACTAAACAATAGGTATTATAACCACTTTTGCTATATGATTAACAAAGTTTTTTTTCCTCTAAAACCTGGCATATATTTTAAAGTAGTTTATAATTTTCACTTGCACTTGTTTGAAAAGAGAGAGAGTGAATAGTAAAATATATGAACAAAACACTAATAAATTATGGTACATAATTTATAAATAAATTATTTGTGACATATCAAAAGAGTGATTCAGATATGTATTAACCCACAAAGATGTCCATATTGATATTGAATATAGAATATGTTTAAGAAAGCAAATATTTTATTTTTTAGCAATAAAAATCATGTATATGTAGATACAAAGTCTGGATATATATGACCTTATGGCAGTGGTATTATATGGGAAAGGGCTTTTTAAATTGTTTTTATTTTATTCTCTACTCTTTCTTTATTGAGATAATTTTTTAGTCTGTTACTGGTAATCAGAAAATAGTTATTTTAATTTTTAAAAAGGCATATATGAGTACTGCTGAGCCATTTCATGTTAGCTTATTTATTTTATTTTTTTCTAAATGCATATGAAGAATCATCTTGTCATAATTAAAATTTCAGTCAAATAAATTTGCATTTTACATCAAATATGGTAATATACGCTGCACCTGTATGTTTAAGAGTCTTAAATATGAGATGTTGGGTTTGTCTTAAAAAGTACAAAGTAAAAAATATAAAGTCTCATAAATTATCTGCAATTTTATAATGTAATTTACATTTGCCATAACCTGTGCTTTTTTTATAAAATGTATTTTATTGATTTTTTACAGAAAGGAAGGAAGAGGGATAGAAAATTAGAAACATCAGTGAGAGAGAAACATTGATCAGCTGCCTCCTGTACACCCTCTACTGGGGATGTGCCCGCAACCAAGGTACATGCCCTTGACCGGAATCGAACCTTGGACCCTTGAGTCCGCAGGCCAATGCTCTATCCACTGAGCCAAACCAGTCAGGGAAACCTGTGCTACTTTTAAGTAGTGAGGCCTCTTATTTATTGTCTATTACATATGTCAATTGACTTATGCCTTCCCTTAATATATGCAAGTGGTGGTACTTTTCAGTCTACAACAAAGGTTTTCTTATTACTAAGTTTAAAATTATAATGTTTTCCTCTAGGACTTTAAGAATCTCTCAGAAATATTAACTCAGACTGTGCACAACAATTTAGAACAAATATTTTCATCTTGAGGGGATAAGGATACTCTTTGATTTATTTTGATTAAAAAAAAAATACAAAGAGGCTTGTTTAGCCTGCTCCCATCTAAGGAACAGCAGCCTCCTGATCACCACACCCTCTGTCTGAGGAACAGCAGCTGTGTGTGAAGCCTCTCCGTACCAGCCAGAGGAGCCACCACAACTGTGAACAGCACCCACCAGAGGAGCTGCTACCAACTGAGGAGCAGCTGCTACCACAACCGCCCAAGGAGCAACTGCAGCACAAGGAGCCACTGCCACCCAAGGAGCAGCCACTGAACGAGTCAACATCTAGATATGGCGGTACGATCAAACATGGGTAGACAAAGAAACCCCCAAAGGAAAGAAAAGGATGGCTCGCCAGAAAAGCAGCTAAGTGATACAGAGGCATGCAACATGACAGAAAAAGAATTCAGATTAAGGGTCCTAGACTGCATAAACCGGATGGAGGAAAAAATCAACAACTTATGCAAGAAGCAAGAAGAAACAGATGAAAAAAAACAATAAATTATGTAAGAACCAAGAAGAAATGAAGAGTGATATAGCTGCAATAAAAAACACCATTGAAAGTTTCAACAGTAGACTAGGAGAAGCAGAGGACCGAATTAGTGAATTAGAAGACAGGGAAACAAAACACACCCAAACTAAGCTGCAATTGGAGAAAAAAATTAAAAGACAGGAGGAGAGCCTAAGGGAGCTATGGGACAACATGAAACGAAACAACATACGAATAATAGGGGTGCCAGAACAACAGAAAGAGGAACAAGGGTTAGAAAACCTATTTGAAGAAATAATATCAGAAAACTTCCAAGAGGTGGGGAAGAAAAAAATCACACAAGCACAGAGAGTCCCAAACAAGGTGAACCCGAAAAGACCCACACCAAGACACAGCATAATTACCATGGCAAATGTTCAGGACGAAGAGAGAATCTTAAAGGCTGCAAGAGAGAGATGGAAAGTTACATTCAAGGGATCTCCCATTAGATTATCAAATGATTTCTCAACAGAAACACATCAGGCCAGAAAAGAATGGACAGAAATTTACAAAGTGATGCAAAGCAAAGGACTGAATCCAAGAATACTCTATCCAGCAAGGCTATCATTCAAAATTGAAGGGGAAATAAGAAGCTTCACAGACAAAAAAGAAAAGGCTAAGGGAGTTTATCACCACCAAGCCAGCAATGCAAGAAATGCTAAAGGGACTGGTGTAAAAAGAAGAAATAAAAAGCTCAGAAAGAAAACAGCCACACAAAAAAAGAAATGGCTACAAACAAGTACCTTTCAATAATAACTTTAAATGTAAATGGACTAAATGCTCCAACCAAAAGACATCGAGTGGCTGAATGGATAAAATAACATGACCCATACATTTGCTGTCTACAAGAGACCCACCTCAGAAGAAGGGACTCACACAGACTGAAGGTGAAGGGATGGAAAAATATCTTTCAGGCAAATGGAAATGAAAAAAAAAGCTTGCGTAGCAATACTTATATCGGACAAAATAGAACTCAAAGTGAAGGCCATAACGAGATAAGGGAGGCCACTTCATAATACTAAAGAGATCAATACAACAAGAAGATATAACCCTGATAAACATTTATGCACCCAATGCAGGAGCACCCAAATACATAAAAAAACTCCTGGAAGATATCAAAGGAGAGATCAACAACAATACAATCATAGTAGAGGACTTTAATACACCACTGACATCACTGAATAAATCCTCTAGACAAACAATCAGCAAAGAAACAGCAATCCTAAATGACTCACTAGATCAGATGGACTTAATTGACATCTTCAGAACACTTCACCCCAAAGCCACGGAATATACATTCTTCTCAAGGGCTCATGGGACATATTCAAAAATAGACCACATATTGGGTCACAAACAAAGTCTCCCTAAATTCAAGAAGATTGAAATCATACCAAGCATCTTCTCAGACCACGATGGCATAGTATTAGAAATAAACTACAATAAAAACAACCCAAAATACTCAAACACTTGGAAGCTGAATAGCATGTTATTAAATATTGATTGGGTTACCAATGAGATCAAAGAAGAAATTAAAAACATCCTGGAAACTAATGACATGAAAACACAACAATCCAAAACCTGTGGGACACAATGAAAGCAATCCTGAGAGGGAAGTTTATAGCTCTACAGGCCTATCTCAAAAAACAAGAAAAAATGATAGTAAATCATCTAACTCTACAACTCAAAGAATTAGAAAGAGAGCAACAAGAAAAGCCCAGAGTGAGCAGAAGGAAGGAGATAATAAAGATTAGAGCAGAAATAAATGACATAGAAACCAAAAAAACAATACAGAAAATCAATGAAACCAAGAGCTGGTTCTTTGAAAGGATAAACAAGATTGATGAACCTCTAGCCAGGCTCACCAAGAAGCAAAGAGAGAGGACCCAAGTAGCTTGTCTTTTCACTTTGTTAATAGTTTCCTTTGCTCTGCAAAAACTCTTCAGTTTGATATAGTCTCATTTGTTTATACTTCCTTTTGTTTTCCTTGCCTGGGGAGATATATCAGAAAAAAATATTGTTATGAGAAATGTCAGAGATTTTACTGCCTATATTTGCTTCTAGGCTTTTTATGGTTTCAAGTCTAACATTTAAGTCTTTGATCTATTTTGAGTTTATTCTTTAGTGTAGTGCAAGAAGGTGGTCTAGTTTCATTATTTTGCACATGTCTGTCCAATGTAACAGAACCATTTATAATAGACTATCTTTATTCCATTGTATGTTTTTTGTCTCCTTTGTCAAATATTAAATGACTATAATGGCATGGATTCATAAAAAAAAAAAAAGAAAGTGAAGGACAATTCAATGAAATCAGTAAAACAATACATTTAAAAATGAGTAGTTTATGGACATTTACTTTTATTCAGTTGCTTCTTAAGGTGAAGAAAACTCTAAAAAAAATGAGTAGTTTAACAAAGATAGAAATCATAAAAAGAATCAAAGAAAAATTCTGGAGCATAAGAACACTATGAATAAATTTAAAAAAAAAAGGTGGCAATAGAGGGCCCACCTCCAGCTCCCACCCGACCCACCTCCAGCTCGCAGGCTCGCTCAGCTCGCAGGCTCGCTCACTCAGCTCGCAGGCTCACTGGGCTGGCTATGGTTAAATACTGGTGGGTTGATTGATTACTGGCGGGGTGTGATTAAGTAATTAAGCTGAGGAGCCATTGGGAGCCCCCAGGTGCCCACCCATGAGGTTTTCACAGAACCAGCTGGGCCAGAGCCTCTGCTCCTTTCCAGGGATGAAGCTTGCAGCCTGGGCTCCTCGCAGGCCCCCCATGGCCAGGCCCCCCCCCCCCTCTTGCCGCCAGGCTGCTGTGGCTTCCATGACCCTTGCACAGCATAGGCCCTGCCTTGCCTGAGCTCAATCCCCCATTTTGCTTCCATTAAAAATGTCTGTGTATTTCCAAAAAAAAGAAAAAAAAAGGTAAAGGGGAGGGAATAAAGGGGAAGTTATTATATAAAAAAAAATTTAAAAAAATATGAAGAGTATTTCATTCATGCTGAAAATTTTGGGCAATTTCCATACTCATCATCTAAGCAACATTTATACATATATAAAAGGGTTTAAATCATAAAAGTATGTAATTATACATTGTATTCTTAGCTGAAATGAATGTAATAACACAGCATGGCTACAGAGTTACTTTGAAATCTTCTCCTCCGAATTGATTTTATAAGAATTACCTAGAGAAACAATTTTGCATCTCAGTACAATACTGTCGATAGGAACCATTTTTTAAGACTGTTGTTTATGTGTGACTCAAGTCCAGAATCAGGTCTTTGTGGTATTTTCAGTAATTATCCTCTTCAAACAGGGAATGAGACAAAAGCACTTGGCAAGAAAATGAAACAGATTTTAATAAGATTCAAAAGATAGAAACAACTACCCATAAACAACATATATATCATATTTACATGTTAAAGAAGCAATCCCAAGATCATATTATACATGAGGATTTCCTTATTTTTAACTTTATTAATGAAGTTCATTGATTTAAGTGATTTCATTTGAGACAAAGTATCACAAGTTATAACAGGAACAATTGGACTTAAGGAAAACAAACATATAGAAAACCCACATATTCTTCTCAAATCTAGGTTTTAAGCATT
>NW_005880671.1:0-6219 GCF_000147115.1 Myotis lucifugus | reverse complement strand
AAGATGGTCTACAACATGAATAAACTGAATCATAGAGTTTTCATTTTTTATCATAGGTTCCCACAATTAAACCATACTCAGTTCAGTATTTCCAATTTATCATGTTTCTTCCACGTGTTAGCCCATGCACACTGGTTCACTTCCATTACCTTCTCCAAATGGCTGAAACCCAAGCCGTACACACTTCAAATGCAGTGAAAGAGACCGATAATTATAATTTACTCTTTTAAGAACTGTCGCTGAATGTCTCTCTGGTCCAATTCATCATTTAAATCTCTCTCAAACATGACAAGACACTTACCAAGTGTAAACTATGCCCTTGTTCTCTGCTCCTGGCATAAGAATTTCACTTTCATCTCTCTACCCTCCTTCAAGCACTTTGTTATATCTACTCACTGTCTTAAGATATAAAAAAACAAATAATGCAAGAAAGAGTGGGGAAAACAAGTTTCTAGATTTTGGATTTCAAAGACAAAGCTCTTAGGAAAACTATGAACATCGGGGCATAGCTAAAATGGGAGAAAATAAAATAACGGACAAACACATAGATAATTAACAATTTTCCTCTTCCAGCCCCACCCCCTGCCCCTTGCCTGGGTTGTGGCAGACAATATTTTTCTGTAAGGCAGTGTGGAGAAACACATCTGAGCAGAGGCAAAAATTAGCCCTGCATAGAGACACACACAAAGTTCCCTTTTCCTGCTCACAGTCTGGTCATACCCTTAGATAGAGGTGGAGGAGAGTAAGGGATTGTTCAAGCGCCTTGAGATGGCAGTAAGACATCAGAAGCAAAGCAGGCCAGGCCAGGCCAGGCAAATCGGAACCCAGTCACCCAGATGGAAAAGCTTCTGTCCCAGCAGGGCACAGAATCAATGCAGTATTCTAGCGCCTCCAAGTGGGAAACTGATGTAGTGAAGGGAGCATTGAAAGCTGACAGAAAGGAACTTTAAGATTCTGGCGTATCTGAGTGGAAATCCATGTGCGCACACTGGGGAATAAGAGCCTTGGGTCTTCCCAACCCTAGACTTAAGCTATGTCCAGCCCTCCAGACATGAGACTTAGACATCCAGCTAGCAACCGATAAAAAAGAAAAAAAAAAGCAGCAAGTAAACGGAGATTAAGTTTCTGCCACCATGGTGGGATAACAAAGATTTACAATGGAAATAAACTTGATAGAACTCATAGAGAAACAAAAAGAAAAGTACAGGTTTTTACAGCGGGATCCATTCTTATCACAGAAGCAACAATCTTCTCTCAAGACCCTGCTCTCTGATAAAATTGACATTGCTCCAGATGGATTCTGCAATAAAAATGCTATCTATCAATCAAGTACCCTGAAGTAGTTGTTGTATGTCCTAAAAGCATCTTGTTTTATACTAAGATGTATGGGCATGATGATGCTGATGGTCTCTGAATGTGCACAGTAGGGTTGTTATAAAAGAGCGTAGAGAACTGAAAGTCTGATGAGACCATGAAGAAAAAGCATATATACTCATATGATATGTAATTTCCATGTCCCTTCTCTGTTAAATGTTCACATCAATGTTCCTCATTTGGATGAAACGAGTGGACCTGCTTTTATTGAGCACATAAAGTTTCTAAGCTTCTCAGGCTCCCACCTGACCCCAGGTGCCTTATGTTTGTCAATATTGCTTCTTCTTGAAGAGCATGACAGAAAGGAAAATTCTGTGAATCAGAACATTCCATATATCAGAAAACATATATGTTCATTCATGTTTATCATTGAGGTTGACAGGTATGAACTCCAAATAGAAAATGGGAAGAAACAGGGAAGGGTAAGAAGCCATCATTGGATTTCTTGGTAGATTTAATTTCTTTGGGTCTTCATTTCCTTGTGAAGCCTCCTATGTTGTGTAAAACTGATCTATAATAATAAAAGCATATTATGCTAATTAGACTGGACGACCTTCCAGGCGAGGCAGAGGCAGCCGCAGTGGCGGTGGAGGCTGAGCCCCTTGCACGAATGTGGTGCATCAGGCCTCCAGTATTAAATAAATGTGTATGATCTTGTTTTCTTTAGTTACAATGTCCCATGTTACAGGGGCCCTAGCCAAGAACTTAGAAGGGCAGAAGGAAAAGATAGAACCTTTCTATGCAGATACTACACAAGTGAATATAAATAATTGGACATTAAGCACCCTCCCCCCCTGCCAAATCAACAATATTAGGCCTCAGGGACATACAAATTAAAACCACAATGGCATTCTACTACATACCTATGGGAAGGGCTAAAATAAAAAGGATTGATGATACTAAGTGATGGCAAGAATATCGACAAGAGCCTTCATAAATGTTGGCAAAAACATATGGCAATGGCACTTTGAAAAACTCTGGAAGTTTCTTTAAGAAGTAAAGCGTACGGTCACAATATGACCCATATTAATAGAAAAGAAACAAAAATGTGTGTCCATACAAAGTCTTGTAATGTGATGATTGCAGCAGCTGTGGTTTTAATAACCAAACATACCAAACACCACCAATGTCATTCAGGTTTAATGGACAAGCAACACGTCATCTGTGCTCTCAGGAGAAAAACAAAGAAGGAAGGAAAGACAGGAGAGAAGGAGGAAGGGAAAGAGGTCTGAAAAATGAATAGTAGTCTCTATTTGTGCTACTTTCTAATTTATCCTATATAATAAAAGCCTAATATGCTAAGTGTCTGGTTGTCCGGTTGGCCATTCAACCAATCAAAGCATAATATGCTAATGATATGCTAAGGCTGCTCAACTGCTTGCTATGATGTGCACTGACCTCCGGGGGGCAGGTGCTCAATGCAGGAGCTGCCCCATGGTGGTCAGTGCACACAGGGGGAGCACTGCTCAGCCATAAGCCAGGCTCATGGCTGGCAAGCACAGCGGCGGTGGCAGGAGTCTCTTCCGCCTCTGCAGTAGCACTAAGGATGTCCGACTGCTGGTTTAGGACATCCTGAGGCCTGCGGGGAGCGGGCCTAAGCCGTTAGTCAGACATCCCCCGAGGCTCCCAGACTGTGAGAGGGCGCAGGCTGGGCTAAGGGACCCCCCAACAAGTGCATGAATTTCATACACCAGGCCTCTAGTGTTTTCATAAGGACAGAACTTAAAAGCCGTCATTTGTTTAACATTTCTCCCCTCTTTTTTGCTCAGTAATTATGACTTATTTTGCTTTTGAAAAAAATTTTTCACCCTATAAACAATATTATTGAAAGAACACACGTGCATGTATTTGTGTGGTCATGTGCATGCACACACACACACACACAGACACACACACACACACACACATACTCATGTAAAAATAATCCCTTCTTTCCCTTTAAATTCTAAGTGCAGGCAGGAAGTTTTTAAACATACACATGGTAAGAATGATCTTCACTCTCTTGTGCAGGGCTTGGACAATTGTGGGGCACTAATATTATCATAAAAGAATAACACAACCCTTGTCGCATCATTATTGGTTTGTGCATTTTATGTTCATTGGTGGGATGCACCATCTGCATGCTCAGTGTTCAGCTGGAGACTTAGGTGCACGTCGTATTCCCAGACGTAAAACCAAAGCACCTAGAGGAGCTGGAATAATTATTGAATATTTTAAAAGTACATGTGCATAACATAAGCACTAATGTTCCCCTGATTCTCGTATTAGATAATTTAGCCTTGTGTCTTTTCTTTTATTTTAATTTCCATATGAGCTAAGGAGTATTTCTATGTTGAAAGTATAAAACAGAGCAGAGTACAGAGAGAATTCCAAGCACTGCAAACATATTTTGAACCTTATGTATTATTAATAGTAATGATAAAAATAAGTACAATTTATTGATCACCAAACCTATAACCACTGTTGTGGCAAGAGGTTGGTGTTATAGCATATTCTTATGCTGGTATTGATCTTATTTCTACAGATGTGGAGATGGACGTCAGAGGTAAAGCAAAACTTATTCAAGGTCAAATAGCAAACAGGTGGCAGAACTATTGATTTCAGAGAGGGGGGATGAGAGAGAGAAACATCGATGAGACAGAAACATCTATTGGCTGCCTTTTGTCCCCTGTCTCAAGAGGAAGTAGGGGGCAGAAGGTTGCCACAACTGGGCAATTTGTCCTGAGCAGAATTGAACCAGCAACCTCCTGGTGCATGGGTCAATGCTCAACCACTGAGCACACTGGCTGGGCCAGAACTAAGATTTAAATGCTGACTCTATTCATTTGGTCTGCATTTTAAAGCAAAGGTTTAAATTCCAGAAGAACACCTTATAAATAATTTATTGTCTCCCTCCTCCCACCCTCTCTCCCTACCTTGCACCCTCACTTCCTTCTCTCCCTCCCCGCTTCCTTATCTCCATTGTTCCATGCTGGTGAGATCAAAGAAAAAGTCTACATTGTGGACTGAGTAAAGGCGCTGTGAGATATGCTTGGGTTTTCTGTGGTTGAGGAAATAGTGAGACAAAAATGACAAGCAGAGCCCGGAGTTGAGTGTGGATGTAGAACATACAGGAAGAGAGAACAATCCAATTTGGCACGAGTATAAAATTGATTACAGTGTGTGGGGGAAGAGAGGGACATTTGGAAACCATCCCATCACTAACTCTGGCCTGGAGGCTTGATGTGTACATAGGCTTCAGTTATATCCCTAATCCAGCTCCTCTTGGAAGTAAGATCAATGAAATGGAGTGGAACCCTCACTGATAGATGGCATCGTTGTGAGAGAAACAAACCAATAGAACAGCTGCTTTACAGGAGGTTCTGCACACTTCCCTCCAAGTAAGGTCCAACGCCAAGCCTGGCTGGTGTGGCTCAGTGGATTGAGCATCGTCCCATGGACCAAGAGGTCCTGGGTTTGATTCCATCCAGGTCAGGGCACATGCCTGGGTTGTTGGCTGGATTCCCAGTAGGGGGCGTGCAGGAGGCAGCAATCGATGTGTCTCTCTCATTGATAGCTCTCTCATCGATGTTTCTATCTCTCTCTCCCCTCCTCTCTATCTAAAAATCAATGAAAACATATTTTTTAAAAAGTTCCAACACCATTTCCGTTTACAGTTGAAGCATGGCTCTCTGGGGAAGAGAGGTTTGAAAGGGGAAGTGAACAGGAAGTATATCAGAAATATGTTAAAAAGAGTCAGAACAATTCTCACCAGCTCCTGTGTATGTATAGAATTTTTGGAGACTGGAAGTGATGATTAGAGATGTCCAGAGAGCTTTCTGGGGGCTGTGTGCATGAACCTGGGGTGCAGTTCTTTTTAAGGAAAACAAACAAATTATAATTCATATTAATGTTGATATTCAATCAATTGATCATCAAGCAATTCAATCAATGAGACCTGTAAAGTCTCATATTTGACTTCTTTACTATGAATTTGTTAACAGCCTGAGCCATGTGGAGGCTGAATATTATCAGGGTTACACAAATATATTTGAATTTGAAATTGTTTTCCTCTTCCTTCCTTCCTTCCTTCCCTCCTTCGCTCCCTCCCTCCCTCCCTCCCTCCCTCCCTCCCTCCCTCCCTCCCTCCCTTCCTTCCTTCCTTCCTTCCTTCCTTCCTTCCTTCCTTCCTTCCTTTTTGTTTTTTAAAGAATATAATCTTGACAGTGATTCCAGAAATGAAAGCAGGGAGATGAGATGGTAAAGAACTCAAGGGTAGATAGCAGCCATTTGGATTTAAAGTTTCAAATATGCTGCTCCACTTTTTGTGTGCCTGGATAATATACTGAAATTCCGCATGTCGCATTTCCCTCTATTAAGGTAGGTAGATGCATCTTGCCATCAGCCTGTCACTGTGCAGCACCTCCATCTTCATCAAAGTTCTCTGAGGGAAGTGCCATTATCTCCCCATCTTACAGAAGCGGAAATTGAACCCAGAGTGAGGTCATATTACCCCAAAGTGACACATTCGGGAGGTTAAACAAGGGCACTGGTCTTAAATTTGCCCGTTCCAGTCAGAAAAGAGAAATAACGTAATGAGAAAGGGGGTTGCCTTTGGGTATCACACAGACTTTGACATGGCCAGGTTTGTGGTTTACTGAAGTCATTTTTTTTGAATTATGCCGCGTCAATAATTCCCACCCATCAAAGATAGTCTAAGGAAACACTCTCATACTGTCGCCCCAGCGACAATGGAGAGCTAACAGAGAGCTGTCCTCCATGGCGGCCCAAGTACAAGGAGCAGACGGATTAAGAGCGGAGGAAGAATTAGCCAACCCACTGGTGGTGATTTTCCTTTAATTCTGC
>NW_005880670.1:0-6219 GCF_000147115.1 Myotis lucifugus | reverse complement strand
TGAGCTGGAACGGTATGTGGTGGACTTACTTTAACAGACACCAATCAATCATGTTGTAACAGAACATCTGCTGTATTGATGAAATATGTAGGGTGACCATTAAGTCCAGAATGATTGATAATATTATTTTATCTGTATGGTAATATACAATATGCATACAAAGTATGTCAATATACCCATCATTGTGAATAGTCACGTACGATTTCAGAACATTCTCACAGTCATTCATTGGGGAAATAGTGAAAGAAAGGTAGGAGATAAAGAAGAAGGAGTTTTAGTATTTATGTTAATGATACAATGTCAATCCATATAAAAAGTTTCCTATCTGATGAGTGGAGGTGGACAGCAAATAAAGGACCTGATACATCCATATAAAGGACTTCTTTTCCTTTCATAATTATGTAACAAATTTATCAACTTTTTTCTAGAACTAAATTTTGAGCTGTGATATTCCTTTAACATCTGTACACATATGGGTGAAAAATATTAGAAAGATTTACAAGAGGGTAGAAGAACATTAACTGACAGTTCGATATGTAAAATATAACTGTATTTACTTCCTTAAATTCTACACAGCTTTATTAGCATCTTGTAATAATCCAGCCCGGATTTTTCCTCCCTCTTCCAATCATCCTCAATTCTACCTGTGCTTATTGCTTCAGCCTTATTTTAGAAACATTATCTTGACAGACAGAGGTGTTTAAATATTTCTAGCACAAATCCAAATCATTCAGTGCCTGGGAAAATGAAAGGGATTTATTGCAGTCACAATACTGGAAGAAATGATAATGTGCATTATTGGATATTTCTGTATATAAAGCATGCTATAGTGCCAGATCCAGCTATTAAAGCTTGAAAGTTATATAATTAGTCATGGTGGTGGTGATAGTGGTAAGTTCTTTAAAAAATAATACTAAATACCATACTTTAAATTTATTACTAAGGAGATAATAATGTGATACATTTATGGGTTTTGCTAGGGTCTTGGAAAGTTAGCATGCAAATGCTCTATAACTTAAAATATTAAATAAGTAAAACATGGAAAAATCAATAAAACTAATGCACTCTGGGTAGGCAATGTATTGAATTTATCTCATAAGATATATTTGATTTATGGCAGACAGGGTTATTTTTCACAATTTAGAAATAGACAGCTTGCGCTCAATGACCCAGGCCTTGATTTTTTTCCCCTTGATTGTTTATATGTCTTCATGGTGTCTCTGATCAAAGCTAAAAGCAATCTAGCACCTAGATTTTTATTTCAAAGAAGATATTAAAATGGCTAATGATTAGCATAGTAAAACATCCTTAAAATACAGAAGAAAGTGCTACTTTGAAACCCTAAAAGATTCATATAGGCACTCATTGATACAGAAGGATATAACAACTGGTAGTACTAAGTTCAAAAATATTAAGATTAATATGAGGATATGAGTTGATACTCATTTATGTGGAATTTAAAGAATATATTTTGTTTAAAATTTTATAAAGTATTTCAGTAAAATTTATATGAGTAAATGCTAGCCCTAGTCCAATCTTTCTTATTTTTTCTTTGAAATAATCTGCTGTATCATAATATAAAATTATATTTGATAATAAATGATAAATACTTTGCTTTTACTGATTCATTAAAGTCCTATGAATGTCTTGCATGTGTTAGTAAATTACTTTATTTAAATTGGGAAAGAAGGTAAATAACATGTCTAAGGTAACATAGCTAATAGATGACAAGGATAGGACTCCGTTTTTTAATAGCCTTGTTAAACTTTACCATTTAATATAAATGCACAGAAATAGATTAAATATATTATATTATTGTTTTAGTTTTAAGTATTTGATTATTGTTACAATTAAAATATTATATGTTATATATCATTCAAAATATATGTATTTTGCACATATTTACAAGTTTTTGTTTTATTATCCTTTTAGTTATAATATTCTTTTGATAAGATTTTTCAAAGTATATATATGTGAGTTAGCTGAATTGTGACTTCTAATAATTCATATGTTGAAATCCTAATCCCTGGTACTTCAGAATGCAACTGTATGTAGAGATAGGGTCTTTACAAAGGTAACTACATTGAAAAGACGTCATGGGTAGGCCACAGTTCAATATTACTGCTGTCTTTACAAGAAGAAGAGACACAGATACACACAAAAGGAAGGTCATGTGAAGATATGGGGAAGACTGCCATGTAAAAGCCATCAAGAGGGGCACCCTAAGAAACCACCACTGCCAACATGGGTCTGAAACATCTCTCCTGTACAATTGTAAATAAATAAATTTCTGTTATTTAAAAAATGCCAGTCTGTGGTATTTTGGTATGGCAGCCCTAGCAAACTAATATAGAATATATATGCAGGGCATACTTCTAAACATAATTATATGAATACTCTTCTATATTGTTGAAACTATCTTGTTTCATAAAATTTAATAAGAATAAATAAAATAGATTATGAATATTACATTACCATTTATGGAATAAATCAAGCTTTCCCATATTATTTGAGATTCTAGATCATAATGCAGTATATTCTAGCAATGTTTTTTATCTTATTTATATGTTAATCATTTCACTGGGATTTTGAGAAGTAGAAATTTAATCATATATGCTCTCATACTAAAACTATATAAGCTATCTATATATTTGTAATTATTACTATGGAGTTATATGGAAATTATCAATGTATTATGGATTATTATGTTGGGATGACCAAAATTTCAAAATGAAATCATATAATATCTATAAACTTTCCATTTAAATTTATTTGTAAATGAGACACATTTTTCATTCATTTTTCTAATATGCAATGTTTTCCTCAAATTCTAAGTACCTTCTCTCACATAGTCAAGCTACTTACTAAAAGAAATTTAGTAGTCAAACTGGAATATGGTGTTGGGGCCCAGTTCATTATCTTGCAAAATCAATAAACAAATTTGCAGACCAAAACGGTTAGCAGAAGCAAAGTTTATTGATAGAAGCTGGTCTTGGAAAAGGTGTAGCTGGGGTTCTAGGAGCAGGCCAGTGTCCAGAGCTTCCATTCCATGTTACATCAGGGTGCAGTTCAGCATCCAATCTAATTAAAGTTCATTAGTCCATGTGTGGAGTCCAACATGGCCATTAGGAGAGCCAGTGTACGAGAGAGAGAGAGAGAGAGAGAGAGAGAGAGAGAGAGAGGAATAAGAGAGTGTGCTTGTTTATCTAGGGGCAGATACATGTTTGCTAGCTTCTGATTGGTTCTTTCAAAGAATTCTGCCTTAGCAACATCCTTGGGATTGGTTATCTGCAAGTTGCCTTTCTTAGCACTATCCATATATTTTAAAGTTCATGTCTCCCAGGTGCACCCTTCTGTCTCTGCCCAGCTGGGTTGCCTTAGCAATTCCATTGGTTGGTTCGGTTCCCTGGTTCTACTTCCTTCCTCCATGGTCCACCCATGATGGCCTAACTTCCTTCTGTCTCCTCAATGATAATTTACATAATAAAATAATTATATTATAAACTAGTGTCCCAGTGCACAGATTCGTGCACATTGAAAGGAAATGAATTAGAAGAAATATTTTAATATCGCTATTCGCCCTTTCTCTACAATAGAAGTGTCAACCAAATTCACGATCGACAATGACAGATCGAAACACACACATGTGATTGGTGCCAGCAAGAGCTTTATATGTATCATGCATGGACGAGTCAACTGAGCCTTTTATATATAAAGATAAATTTGCTTAATTAGACCTGCTTTCTGATTTAGCTAAACTTTCTCCAGCCCAGTGAAGCACCCCAACTTCTCTTTCAGGTCAGCAACACAGCAGTAAATATCAACACAAAGCAGATTATTATTGTAGATTGCGCAGGGAGAACAAACGGTAAAATATTTAACTGCAGCAGTGTTTGACTATACTCTGCACAGTGAGAAAACCTGAAGTCATTTTCAAGGTCCACCATTCTTACTTCTTTTCAGTTGGGTCAAGTTTCTAAGCTTTCTGAATCTCCATTTTCTAGTTAATGAAAAGAAAATAGGATTCTACCGAGTCTCCTATCTACCTACTCCAGGACTTCTGTGAGGATCAAAGGAGATGAGGCATGGGACAAAACTTCACACACATTTGGTTAAACTGTAAAAATGTTTGCACCTGGCTATAAAGCAAGTCATGTTCCTGGGCTGAAGAAACTCCAAGGAGGCTAGTCACTAGGGAATGAAAGCCAGGCGTTGCTATGTGATGTCATCACCCAATGCCCACAGCAACCATTTTTGGGCTGTTCTGGGCTATGAGCTATATTTTAGGCCATGGGGTCTTGGCAGTGTTGGCTGCGATATGGTGGGGTGTTGCTCCAGGGTGGTGGTTTGTCAGCTCCAGGTCCGCGGAGCCATTTCTTTTTAAATGGCCAGTGCACATCATGGCAGCTCCTGTGTTGAGCGTCTACCCCCTGGTGGTCAGTGTGCATCATAGCTACCAGTCTGACAGTTGGACAGACACTTAACCTTTTATATATATAGACTAGGGGCCCAGAGTACGAAATTAAGCGAGACCCAAGACCCAGAGTCCCGCGGATTGGTGGGACCCAGAAAGAGTCCCGCGTCTGCCGCCACCAATGCCACTGTGGAAGGTGGGACCCAGAAAGACCCCTGCAGCTGCCACTGCTGCCATGGGAGGCAGGACCCAGAAACCCATCTGCACCTCCAGTCATTCCTCCAGAGTCAAGTCCCTGCCCACCCATGCATGCCTGCTGCACACACAGCCTTCTACTGATCGGTTGTTACAGTGTGAGGGCATGACAAACACAGGCTTTTTATACATATAGACTACAGGCTCAGTGCACGAAATTCATGCATAGGGGGTGTTCCTCAGCCCAGCCAGCAAACCCTCTTCAATCTGGTACCCCTTGAAGGATGTCTGATCAGCCATCCCTCTCACAATCCAGACTGCTGGTTCCTAACCACTCGCCTGCCTGCCTGCCTACCTGATTTCCCCTAACCACTCTGCCTGCCAACCTGATAGCTCCCTAACCGCTCCCCTGCCAGCCCGATTGATGCCTAACTGCTCCCCTGCCAGCCTTATTGCCCCCAACTGCCTTCCCCTATGGGGCTAAGGGGACTGGTGGACTCTGGCTGGATGAGGCAGTGCTGAGGGGACTGGGCGCTGCCATCTTGTGGCTGTGGGTACTGCCATCTTGTGAGGGTGTGATGGTCAATTAGCATATTCCATCTTTATTAGATAGGATAGCTTGTTAGAAGTAAAGGAAATTTCATATCAATACTCAACTCTTATTTCAGTTTATTGTATACATAACCATTCGTATCATGATATCAAACTTAGTCATTTGCTATTACCTTAGTAAGGAAAACTATACATATACAAATTATTTCTCCACTGGTTTACTTTCAATTGCATCTGTTTTTCTCTCAATTTCTTACACTTCTACATTTTCAGAAATTTCAAGATATTTTTCACATTAATAGTGTGTAGCAAATGTTTTTTTCCATATGAAACATCAATTACAACTCTGCACTGAGACTGAGCACACCACTTGCTTTCTTCCAGGTAGATTGCTTTACAATTGAGCATAAATTCTAAAAACATAAAGAGAAAGATTTCATCGTTCAGAAATCTCTATATCAGTATAATAGACCTCCAAATCCAATATGCCACGTTTCTATTTCAACAACAGTGTTGTCAGGATCCATTGCAGATATTATCTGAAGGCCAAGTCTGGCAAGTATTGAAGTGTTTGGCAGATTTTTACAATGCACTATTTGAGATAGACTCCTACTAATGAAGTAAAAACAATGGGACTGAAGATATTGTCTAGATCAGGGGTGGGCAACCCCTGGCACGTGTGCCAAACATGGCATGCCAGTAACTTTTGTTGGCACGCGAAACCCTCTCTTATAATCTTCCATTTACAATTTTTTTCTTAATATTGACTTTTTTATTTTTAAGATAAATTCAATGTAGGTGCATCTTAGATAAATAAATAATTTTACATAACATGTATACATTAAAAAATGTATTTTTCATCATCATATACTGTGTTTTTGTCACTCGAATGAATTTTATTATTTCTTCAAGGTTCTTCACATATATACATCTTAAGAGATATCAAGTAGGTGTAACATGTTTTCAAAAAATTAGGGTTGGCACGCAGAAGAATTTTGAGTCAGAGATTATAGCTGGTTTTGGCACACACTCACAAAAAGTTTGCCCACCCCTGGTCT
>NW_005880669.1:0-6220 GCF_000147115.1 Myotis lucifugus | reverse complement strand
TGAGGGCTGTTTCGCATGTTGGGCACACACCCTTCAGGGGGGGGGTCCCACTGGGTGCCTGCCAGTCTGGTGAGGGCTGAGGGCTGCTTTCAGGCTGGCGGGAAGCTCCCAACCGCTCCTTTTTTTCTTTTTTTTTTTTCTTCTGGGTCAGCTTTAGCTCTGGCTCTAGCTCTGAGGCTTCCGCTGCTGGTTTGTTTGCCGTTCTATAATCGAAACAATGTATAACTTCAGCTCTGAGATCCCAGCCGGCTATATTTGTTAGAATGTTTCAAACTGCCAGCTCAGAGTCCAGCAAGGCGGGGAACGTTGGAGTCTGCAGTCACGGGAGCAAGGAAGCCTCATGTTCGCTTCCAACTGCCTGGCTGCCGGCCGCCATCTTGGCTGACAGTTAATTTGCATAAGGATACGCTGATTAGCCAATCAGAAGGGTAGCGGTCGTACGCCAATTACCATTTTTCTCTTTTATTAGTGTAGATGCTGAGACATCCTGGAAGTCTCATCCTGGTAGTCATTTGGCTAATGACTGACCCACTAGTTTAGAGTCCTCTTGGTTAATGTCATTCTAGGTTTGAGGATTCAGGAAAGTCACAGGATTTACCTCAATCAAATGGCAGGGGTGTACTGTAATGGCAATGAAGAAATTGCACCCCACTTAGCAATTTTTTCTACAGTGTTTGTTTCCCCCTCCCCTCTGTGGTCTGCTGACCACAGCTGAGAACCAATGATATAGAGGGTGGGGATTTAGTTTGCTTGTAGCCCATAGGAACTAAACCCCGGAAAGCATTCCTCATTTACTCCTCTTTTTATGTCATTTATTCATTTGGAGAGAATCTGTACCATCTTAGGCAGGAATCATTGAATGAACCCCTAAAAAGTTACCATCTACATGTCTAATCTAGTTTGATGAAATCGGTTGAAGTCAATTCAAAACATGAATTTATTTTCATAGCTGGTTAAATTCTATCAAAAACAACAACAGCAACCATTCACCAAAAAATGGCATAGGCCTCCAGGGTGCTGATAAAGTTCTACTTCTTGATCTTGGTGGTGGTTACATGGGTGTGTTCACTGTGAAAACTAACCAAGCTATAGCCTTGGAATTTATGCACCAAACATCCTTATATGTGTGTTAAACTTCAATAAAAAAATGTTTACTAAATATTAAAAATGGCTGCTGTCTGCTTCTATCTTTTTTAGAAAGGATTTCTGTTAGCACCTGAAGTCCGTCCCATTATTTAGTACAGCCACTCTTGTGTGAGATACCAAGGCCAGATTTAATCTTTGGCAATGTCAGAGCTTTCACAAGGGAATTATTTTAATACTTGCTACCTGGTAAAGAGGCCAACCCAAGCCTATTACTAGCATTTTGATAGCCCTTCACTTGCCTGTGTTGGAGCTTTCGGCTGCCCTTTTCGTCAGTGGTGTGTTTTTCATGCTTGCTCCTCACCTGGGTTTGAATGTAACACCTTCAGGAATATCTCTAAGAAGTAGCCTCTGTTTTGGGAATTAGTTTTATTGGGAGACTGGAAAATCTTCTCAGTTTGGTCTAGAAATGCCTTTCCCGTTTGTGTGGATTTTATCAAGATTTTTGCTCTTGACAAGGTTGTGAAATATGCAAAGTTTTTTGTTCATGTACACATCACTTATTTGTTCCCCTGTTTATTCCCTCTACAAATATTTGTGAAATGTGTCAAGCACTGTGTTGGGTTCTTAATGAATAATAACACAGGTCCTCAAATAACGTCAGTTTGTTCATTATCATTTCATTATAACATTGATGAGATGCCATAGGAACTTATACAATTAATAAACTCTTGTTTATATAATTATGGGAACTTAACTTTTATTTCTATCAATTAGCCTATGGTAAGATTGGTTTTGTTATATGTTGTTTCACTTAATGTCACAGAACCTATCAACACCATTAAGCGAGGACTTACTGAATAGACCTTGAGAGAGGCATAGCAGATCTACTTAATACATAGTCACAAACCGGCAGCCAAAATGAGGAGACAAAGAAACAACCTCCAAATGAAAGAACAAGAGAATTCTCTAGAAGAAGAGATAAATGAATGGAGATAAGAAATTTATCTGATATAGAGTTCAGAATATAGATGATATTCTCAACAGCATGAGAAAAGATATAGTAACTATAAAAACAGATATAAAAAATGACAGCACAAATAAAGAACCCATTGTAAGGAATACACAGCAGATAAGGGGAAGTTTAGTGTTTAATCAGTGAATTAAAAGAAGGGTTGGAAAAAATAAATCAGAGAAGCAAAAAGAAAAAACAATTAGACCTTGGGCTCAAGGGGAATCTGGTCTAGAGCACTGTTTCCTCAAGTGTGTTCTTCACACTCTAGTCTCATAGAGGCTTTTATATATATAAAAGCCTAAGTGACCATTCTGTCATTTGACTATTCGATCAGTCACTATGACACGCGCTGACCAGCAGGGGGCAGACGCTCAATGCAAGAGGTGCCCCATGGTGGTCAGTGCACTCCCACAACAGGAGCGCTGCTCAGCTGACCGATGGGCAGCAGACACTGACTGGGCTCACAGCTGGCCAGCTCAGCTGGGGGTGCCGCGCGAGCCTCTCCCGCAGACACTTCCCCTGCATGCCCCTCCCCCATGCAGACTGGGACCAGGATCAGCATCAGGACTGACTGGGCACGAGCCCACGGCCGCTTCTCGGTCATGGGCACACCAGTATCATCCTAGGATGGGTGCACGGAGACTGCAGCAGAACAGCAGCAAGTCTATGGAGCAGTGGCAGTGGCAGGCACAGAAGGGCCGGGATGAGGGGGAGCAGTGCAGCCCCTGGACTGGGTTCGGGCTCCTCCCTGGCTGCCTGCCACTTCACGCACTACTACATCCCTCAGGGGACGTTGGACTGCCTGTTTTGGCCCAATCCCCGGAGGCCACGCCAAGGGACCCCACTGGTGCACAAATTCATGCACCGGGCCTCTAGTCCTATATAATAAAAGCCTAATATGCTAAGTGTCCAACTGTTTGTTTGACTGTTCAACCAGTCGCTATGATGGCACTGACCACCAGGGGGCACACACTCTGACTGGTAGGTTAGCTTGTTGCTGGGGTACGGCTGATGGGGACTGGGCTAGATGGGCCGGACATGCCCTGGAGCCAACCTCTCACGGTCCCTCCCTGGCCTCTAAAATATTTCTTCTCATTAATTTGCTTTCAATGTGCACGAATCTGTGCACTGGGTCTCTAGTTGGGAGATAAAGTTCTACATACTAATTTTTTAGTGTATATTAGCCTTAAAGGTTTGAAAATGTCTGGCCTATAAAAATGCTTATCTTTGTTTAACGCAGTTTTTCTCAAATTTCAGAATTTAGACTCAAATTCTGGGGAACATTAAGTACCCTGATGAGGGCTCAGGGATTCTTAATCCCTGGGCTCTCTTCCCATGTGTCGCCATCACTGTCTGGAGTAGTCCACCTTTCCCAGTCTCAGTCAAATAAGAGAAAATTACCCCAAAATGATTCAGCGGCCACCTGTTTAAGCCTTTCCATGTGGTGGGTGGTGTGGCAAGTGCCTTATATAAATCACTCCTTTGTCCATCAAACAATCCTTTGAAGCAGGTTTTAGTGACTGCTCGGCCTGAGACTCTCTGTCTTGTAGACTTGAAGAGATCACAGGGGTATGGGTGGTGGTGGAAGTTTAGAGAAGAGGCACACCCAAGAATGCAGAGACAACTTGCTGTTGCATGCCTGACTTGCTTTCTATCAAACTGACCTCTCTAAATATTTCAGAGGCATCTTTGCAGGAATTTCAGCACCAAGGCAGAAATCACCCATGCAAGGGAAGCATGGTGAGTGGCTTGGTCTAATTTTAGCCCTAACAAATGAAGAAAGGGTTCATTTGTTAGGGCTAAAATGGAAGCCAAGAACAAACCTTATAAAATATGAGGGGCAGAGCCCAAATTAATATACTTACTGCCTAAATTCACAGTTCAAGGGACACTCCAAGTCCAGGGTAGGCAGGAAAGTGGTTACTTAAGAATTCAAACAGCACAGCCTCTTTTTCATTATCTTTCCTGTTGTTATTCTAGCTCCTTGCTCTTTGTCAGGGGACTGTGTGGACCATTTTCACCCTCAGGGCTTGTTGAGGAAAACAGGAACAGATGCACAGCTAGAGCATGGACCACCAGCTCCTCTTTTTACATCACTGTTGTAGGTAAGTCGCAAAATGATAATTTACTTAAAAGACATTGGAATCTAGCTTGAGTTTTCACGTGATTTTATCTGGAAATTCTGGTCTCTTTCCAGAAGTCCTCCCTGGTGATCACTAATACCCTTGTCTTACTGAGATCCCCACTTCTGTTATAATCACTATCTTAAATATAGCAACTTACTAGCTAATTGACCTTGGGCAAGTTACTTAAACTCTTTATCTCTGCCTCAGTTTCCTTATCTGTAAGATGAAAATAATAGAAGTGTCATTGTGAAGCATTTTTTAAAAGCCTGGAATATATACGTGCACCACTTTCCTTATTGTATCTAATCATATATTTACATCTCCTTCTTCTTCTCTAGAGTCACACTTTCTACTCCCTGCCTCCTCCTAGGCAATCAGGTAGCATTCTGGGAATGGTAGTTGCAGTGTGGCCCATCTGTTCCAGTTTAAATAGCTCAATCCCTATAGTTGGCCTTACAAGCTGCTTCCTCAGCAGGACAAGGTTTGGACCTGGGCATTTAGGAAGATTTCTTCCACTAACTTGGTTTGATAGCTACGTCATCGATGTATCTCATCCCTGCATCATTCTCTCTCTTGAATATCATCCCACCAGAAGGGTATTAAAATGTCCATGGATTTAGTTAGTTCTGCCCTTGTAAGCTTTCAATTGCATATTTGCAAGGGCAAGGGCTCTATTTGACTTGAATCTCTGTGCTAGGGCCTCTTGTTGTGGTCATAATCCCCCTAGGTCTAGGCCAGTTGCTGCTTCAAAGGGCCAATCATTTTGAATGGTTCCACTTAAAGACTTAAAGTTTGTCTACAAGGCCAGACTGAAAGAGCTCTTTTCCAGTTGACTTGGTTTTATCGGCCACAGTAACAGCCAGTCAATGAGCTATCTATGGATGCATGCATGGTTGATCCAATTCAGTTGTTAAGGCGCCTGAAATAACATCAATCCATTGATTGCTTCACCCTTAATGACAATCAGCCCTTATGATGATCAAAAAACCCTATTTTATTGGGAAATTATCAATGGAGTAATAATCATTGCATGTAGATATGTTCAGGTGAGCCCCAAAGGATGTTTTCTTTCCTAAATTCCAAAAAAATGAGTCTTCCTGGTTGTGATGATCAGGAAATGGAATTGAGTGTGAAGGGGAAAGGGGCGTAGGGATAAAGGGTAGGAGCCACTTTAGGATAAACAGTCTTTTTCTCAGTGATCTTATGTGAAGTTCTCCCTTTGATTAATAATCATAGCCAAAGGGGCTCTCTCTATTTTAATTCCTCATAATTGCTATGAATCTACAATAGTCACTTCATTCCTCACAGAGACCCACTTGTTCTCTCAAATCCAGATGAGCTGTTGATGGCATCTGGGATAGTCCATAATTTTTATCCTGAATCGGCCACGTGTGAACTGAGTCAATGCAATCTGATTATCACAGTCTGCTCCCGTCCCCCAAATGAAAGCAAACATATATGTATATGTCATTTATCTGGTTTGTGTTCATTTTCTTCTTGTTTGAATATAAATGAACAAGGCTAACCCACTACCCATTCAGAGGAAGAGAAAGAGTTTATAATCGAAGTTCCAAAATACATATTAGATTATTTTTAGAAGTTGATAGGAAATGATTTTACATTTATTTTAGAATAAAAAAATGTGAAAGCCTGAAATTATATTGAAATATTGCATTCATTAAAAAAGAGAAAGTATACAAAAATCTATTTTATATGAGAAAATAAAACTTTTATAGAATAGAATGCAGAATAAGTACAAAACGCATGAAAATGGAAACATACAAAATAAAAACATTTCAAAGCATTAAATACAAATACTGAAACTATTTCTCTACTTAAAAAAACCCACAGAAACGAGTATATTATATGAGTAATGGAAATAATAGAAGTGTCATTGTGAATGACATCTGAAGCATTTTGTAAAAGCCTGGAAGATATACATGCATCACTTTCCATATTGTATCTGTTCATATATTTACATTGCCTTCTTCTCTAA
>NW_005880668.1:0-6220 GCF_000147115.1 Myotis lucifugus | reverse complement strand
TTTTGGCTCTAGCTGGTTTTGCTCAGTGGATAGAGCATCAGCCTGCAGACTGAAGGGTCCCTGGTTCGATTCCGGTCAAGGGCACATCCTGGGGTTGTGGGCTCAATCCCCAGGGGGAAACATGCAGGAGGCAGCCTATCAATGATTCTCTCATCATTGATGTTTCTATCTCTCTTTCCCTCTCCCTTCCTCTCTGAAATCAATAAAAATGTATTTTTAAAAAGAATGTGTTTTGCAGGAAACAGGATGTTTTTTCTTGGAAGTGAAAGAGAACAATGTTGCAAAAAGGCCAGGAACCAATCAGATGGACAAAGAGCAGGCCTTTAGCAGATATGAGGGGAAGAGCAGAATGCTTCAAGGGCAACCCTTTTGAATTTCCCTCCTGAGTGGGGAGCCTGTGCTTGTTTGCAATAAACTCCTGCCTTGTTTGGATGCCTCTGGTCGATGCGACACAACCCAGGGAAGAATTCCTGCTTGCCAGTTCCTATATCACCAGGAGGGCTGGCAAGAGCTAGAGTTGGTATTGCAGAGAGTCAAATGGTCATTCGTCCTTTTAACAAATATGTGTTAAACTCTTCCTACACACCAGAGACTGTCATAATGTTAGGAATACAGAACTGAACTATAGAGAGTCATTGATCTCAGAAACGTAATCTAGTGGGAAAAGTCCAACATAAAATGATAAATGAATAAATACAAAATGTATTATTGGGCATTTTAAGTGCAATGGAGAAAAAATAGATTAAGGGGTTGGAGAATAACTGAGGCATATTTTAAGTGAAATAATTTAAAATGTCTCTTTGAGGAGATGATATTGGGGACAGACCTGAATGAAATGTGTAAGGGGTTTATGCAAAAATACAGAGAAAGAACATTTCAAAAAGAGGAAAAAGCATGTTTATAGTCCTAAGGCACGAAGGAGTGTGATTGGAATCGACATCAAATATGTAGACAGGGACAGATAAAGAGGGTCTTTGTCACTTACTCTAAGTGTGATAGAAATCCACTGGAGAATTTTGAGCAGGGGGAGACAGAACTTGATCATGTTGAGACTGATGTGTTTTCGGACTGGAGAATGCATGTTTAGAATGGCAAGAGTGGAGGAGGGAAACCAGTTAGCTAATAATTATTGCAGAAATCAGGGAGAGAAATAATGGTTGGAACTAGAAAGGCAATGATAGAGCTGTGACAAAACACAGTAGGATCATAATGGGATTCTAGATATATCTTGGAGGTAGAATTCATTTTTAACATGTTAACTTTTAATAGAATAATGATGATAACATATGAGATAATGCTATAAAATCACCTTACTTCACTTATTTTCCTCCTGAGCACATGGCTAGATTCTCTCTCTCAAATTTCCCTTGCAGTTAGGTGGGGTCCAGTGACTGGGTACTGGCTGATATATAACACTGCTAGCCTTAGCTCTTAAAACAGCTCCATGAAATCATCTATGCGCTAGCACTCTTTCCTCATCCACCAGAGCCTGCAGAGGATCTACTCAAAGACTCTCAGAAAAGGGGACAGACTCTACCTAATTCTGGTTTTGCTAGACATAATGATGATGCTAATGTAGTAAACATTTTTATAGAGTGTAAGGCATTGTTTTAGATTCACGTACATTATCATATTTGATACCCCAAAGGCACTGTGAGGCAAGTAGCATCATTATCCTCACTTTACAGATACCTCTTCAAGTGAAAACCTCTGGTGGCCACTTGTTAGACATGGATTTAAGTAGTGGAGCACAGTGGCTTGGAGCTTGGACCAAAAAAATTACATTAAACCATGAGTTCCAATCCTGGCTCTGATTATCAGTGAAATAATCCTTGGCAAATTGTTTAACTTCCCTGGTTCTTTCTTCTTCTTCTTCTTCTTCTTCTTCTCCTTCTTCTTCTTCTTCTTCTTCTTCTTCTTCTTCTTCTTCTTCTTCTTCTTCTTCTTCTTCTTCTTCTTTTTTCTTTTAACCTGTAAAATGAGGACAATAATATCTACATAGTTAGTGATGAGAATATGAGGGTGAAATAATTTTTAAGCATACTATACAGTATTTTTCAAAACTGCTTTATAAATAGTTGGTATTGTTATGGTTATTTCATGTGGCCAGACTAAGAGGCCATCAATCAGACACTGGTCCATGGAAAAGAATCAGCTCAAAACACAACATGAACATGTGGGAATCAGTGAACCAGGAATATAAATCCTTCCAGGTGTCAACTTAACCCTTTCCTTTTTGTGCTACTTGGAAAAGAAAAAAAAAAGGTGGTCTTAATTTGCTTTTCCCTGAAAGAAGACTGAGATTGAGGATTCATCTTATTTGGAGGGCATTCTCGGAAAACAGAAATGAACGTGAGAAAGGAATGGGAGGAAACCCAATAAAGCATAAGTTATTGAGCTGGTTATGACTGTGGGCAAATGAACTCAATCCCACTGAGGACCCTCTGAGGAATCATGTAGACTGCACCTCAGGATTTTCTATCTAGAGTGTCTGGGGCATTCATCCTTCACCATATTGGCTGAGAGTTGCCATTCAGAGATTAGCGCCCCCTCCCAGACCCTCTACCTTAGCACTTTCAGAATGCCATGTGTTTGGTGTACGTGACCTACCAGACTTTACAAAAGTCCTGAGAAGTGAAGACGAAAGGCAGGAACTTTGGATGCAGTGCTGTCAGTATGCAGACAACCTGCCAGCAAGAGCCACCGCTGATATCAGAGTTGTGCCAAGGAACAGGTTTCACAGTATCAAAAGAAATGGATGTGGAAAATCAGCTTCTCCTTAAGATCCCTTGTCTATGAGCACCTAGCCTTCCATATTCTACCTGTAATGGGTGAAAGATAATGAGACCCAGTGAGTTGGATCCAAGATTTTCTGAATGATTCTGCACAAGAAGGTAACAGTTGAACCACATCAGAAAGGCTCCTTAATCAAATACATTTTGGAAATATTGACTTAAAAAGTGTTAAACAGACATCAGGTCTGGGATTTTTCTCATCTTTAAAACGGTAAAATCTACAGTGAATACTCAAAGGAATATTGTTTGGTATCTTCTAAATTCATATAAATATTGGTTACCTTTTGATGATATACTATTGACATATCCCAGAAAAATGTTTTGGAGAACCTACTTGAGAAAGTATTCAGTAGGACCATATTGTCTGATAGTATAACAATAAAGGTCATCTTCCTTGTGATGTAAGTGGAAGGAAATTCTGAGAACTAATAACCAAATAATTAGGTTTGATAAAGGTATTTTCCGGAAATATGAGCTCGGTGTGACTGTCTCAAGAGAGGATACATTTCTGCTTTTATGTTTAGGTTTCCTGTAGGTATGATATTAGAAAAAGGAAACATAGAGGCTACTGCTTTATTTTTACTCTTTTCTCACCTACTTAGGCTTTAACTCAACATCCCAGCTGATGGCCCCTAACTTTGTTTTTGACCTGCCAGAATCTCTTGAAGTGTGTGGGAGTCAAACTGGCCCTTTCTCCAGGAATTTGTTTCTCTTTACATGAGTTCTTCCTAAATGCAATAAGCTTTGAAATGATACAAAATGGGAAAGCAAGACAAAATTATAAAAGACAGGAAGGCTCTAACAGAGAGTCTAAAGAGGACTTTAAAATGTGATTCAGCTTGTGAAATTGAAAATTAATACAATAAAGAGAAATTGAGAAAGATGCTGTTTCAAATGTCAAGAGAACCTTAGAGATCAGTAAAATTAAAAAGAAATGTGGATACAGCATAGGGATAGTAGAAACCGTTTATAGCATGGCATGAAAATTCTTTTCCAAGGTTACTTTGACCACTGTGCAAGGAATAATCAAATGAGAAACAGTTGTATAACTGGGTACTCTGTTTTAATCACCAGCTAAAGCAAAAGTTGAGAGATATAATTATGTGGAACAGCCATACATCTTAAACCCAGGTGCCCCTAGTCTACTTTTGTCAATAACATCAATTCTGATAGACAGAATCACATAATTTGATGCAACTGAAGTGAGAATTAAAATTCATTAGCAATCCAGAACCTAATGACAAAAATAAAAAGTTTTAAAAAATGTTATCTAAAACCTAGTCAAGGAACAGATAAAGAAAGAATATCCGAAGTCTAAAACTAGAGAATTTCTGAAAACATTTCAATGAGGATCAAAATTTTGCATAGTGTTCTGACTAAATGTAAGCCAATTTGTGAGGACCACGAAGGACATATCTCAGCATCATTATTCCCTCCACCTGGAATACTTCCTTCCTAGGTTTGCAATGGTCCAGTGTTTCTGTAGAAAATTCTTTATCCTTAGCCGAGGTGAGCTTGGCTTCTCAATGCTCTTTCAGAGGCTTCCCCCACCCCTATCACAGCACTTCACATATTTCACATTTTCTCATTAACTGGTAGCTAGTTGAAGACAGGCTCTATGGCTTTTCCATACCTGGCAATCAAAAGAGTTAAGATTTTAGTAGGTATTTAATAAATAATTATTGATAGAGGGAATTAATAAATTAATGAATAACACAGTGATCACTGGAATTAAAGTTATATTTGGAGACACATGAGTACTAGTTTTTAAAATATAATTTAATTAAACCAAAGTCCAAATTTTAGTTTTGACCTATGCAGCTGGAGTAGTTTTTCTTTTCTTTATTTCACTTGAAATACCACAAGATATATAAAACTACTAAGTGCAGTTTTAAAATGCATTATTTGTCACTTCCATACCTTCTCAAAATTCACACTTTGTTTAGCTATGTTATAGCTTCTATTGAAAATGATCTTTCAATATTTACTGATGTTTTTTAAATCAGCTATGTTTCTTTTAATGGTCTTTGATATACTAATAAAAAATTAATCTCAGATAAAGAACCTTACTGGGGAAGGAGTAACACATAGTAGTTAAGCATGTGGCCTCTCGAGAGTCTATCTGGGTTAAACCTGGGTCTAGCATCTAATATTTATTTTTATTAGTTATTTAACCTCTTTATGTCTTCATTTTTCATCTGTATAACTAAAATAATAATTATACCTGATGCACATGGTTTATGTGAGAATTAAATGATATAATATATAGAAAACATAGATCTGTTTCTGACATACATTAAACAATAAATATTAGTACCATTTGACTATCAGTATTATTAAAATGCCCACCACAATATTGGCAGATCTTATATTTTACCTGGAAAACCCAAAAATTAAATATAAAATTTAAAAAATATCCTTGTGAGCTCACCTCCATTCTCAGGGCTCTCACCTTCGGTAAGATGAATGTTTTTCCCTACTTTATCCACATGATCTCTACTTCTTGGTCCTGCTCTATAAATTACCATTCTAAAGTCCAAAGGAATATCTTCTCCTAACTGAATTAATTCTATTATTAGCCACAAAACACAGTGGCTTTACACTCCACAATTTTTGCAGTGTTAGTGTTATTACTTATTTATTTAGCTTATGCTTTAATATATTTTTGCCCCTCCTTACCTTCTATCAATGCTGGGAGGAGGTAATACAGAAAGGGAATTTTGGTCAGGACATAATTGAGTGATAGAGCAATGCCTTGCCCTAATCCACAGAGCCAAATCATCTAGGGCAACCCATGGCCTATTTAAAACCACTGCCGTAGGCTAAGCAGGGGTCTTACCACGATGGTGTTACCGGATAATGAGGGTGTCTCTCCTTATGTTGGGGTAATCAGAACTGCAGCGAAGTAAAGACGTACCTATGGAGTAGGTTTCCATGCACACAATGCAATTTACTTCGTGTGGCAGCTGAAGAGGGTAAGCAGAGCCTTGGAAGGACATGAGGTCTCCAAGACCAGGGGTTGGAGGGAAAGTGCATGCCGAGCATTCCGCGCCGTGAGTTATACTATATAATAAAAGCTTAATATGCAAATTGACCATCACACCCTTGCACAAGATGGCCGCCCCCATGTGGCCATAAGATGGCTGGCAGGAGAGGGCAGTTGTGGGTAATCAGGCCAGCAGGGGAGGGCATTTGTGGGGGACCAGACCTGCAGGGGAGGGCAGTTGGGGGTGACCGGGCTGGCAGGGGAGGGCAGTTGGGGCAATCGGGTTGGCAGGGGAGCAGTTAGGTATCGATCAGGCTGGCAGGGGAGTGGTTAGGGGTGATCAGGCTGGCAAGCAAAAGCGGTTAGGGGCAATCAGGCAGGAAGGCAGGCAGGCGAGCAGCTGGGAACCAGAAGTCCTGGATTGTGAGATGAATGTCTG
>NW_005880667.1:0-6220 GCF_000147115.1 Myotis lucifugus | reverse complement strand
TTTTCACATTCACTGTTTATTAACTCAGGTTACTCTTTATGTTGTTATTTGAGAGACCATTAAAATAGCCATTCATCTCATCAGATCTGAATGCATTTCTGTTCCCTCGGGATAGCTATAAAGCGGTTTAACCTTGTGGCCTCAAATTCCTCACCAATAAAATGGAGACTTGAGCACTTAAATGACTCGCACAAGGTGGTGTAAAAAGTCACAGGAAGCAAACTTGAAAGAAAATGGAAAAGGAGCAAAAGTAGAAGTCTGTGTGATCGTTCTGATTTTGAAAGCTATGCTTCATTTTCCAGAAGTGGGAAAATGATTGCCAGGTTGGTTTTTAACTTTTTTTTTTTAAATTTCATCTTCCCATTTATAACTCAAAGCATTTCACACATATAAGGGCTCCTAGAAGACCACTCTATCCTCCCTGTTCCTGTACTCCATTCTTGAAATTCTTTGATCAGGAATTAAACGTTCTTTTTTATCATTAGACATAGAAGCACCGCGATGCATTCTGAAGGAAACAGTTGTAAATACACAGGCTAAACTCAGGAGCCCTGGCTTCCGCCCTTGCGTGAGGAGGCCTGAGCCCTCACGGACCGTGAAAGAAGAAGGGGGGGGGGGGGGGACAGAGGAGAGACAGGTTTACAGGAAGCAAGCTCTGCCGAGGGAATGGTCTGCTGACCTGTGGACTCAGCTGTGGGAACTGTTGGTGTTTTGTGTGGGAGCCTCAAGCCACCAGGCCCTCACGCGGTCTGGACCCAGCCCTCCGGGGGGCCGGGAGGGCGGTGCAGGGGGGTGGAGTGACCAGGTCCTTCCTCCCAGGACCTCTCTCTGCAACCTTCGTAGTCAAGTCACATCCAAGGATTCTTTGCTTTGTCCTTGATGCAGAGGAGACCTTTCTAGTCCCTTCTGGACCACCCAAGACTACCAGCTACAATGAAATTTTCTAAAACGATGTAATTGTTTCCTCCTGATCTAAAATCCAAGTGTCCGGCTGCACCATAGTCAGCGGCAAATAAAAACACGAAAGGAATAGCTTTGCAAAGGTCAGATCTCTCCCTGCAGAAACGGGTTCCTGACCCGGGACGCCCCTCGCTGCGGCTTTATCAGTCAGGGAGGGAGCCTCTCTGGGAACGTTCTTTCCCAGCTCGCATTCCTGCCGCAGGGCATTCCTTTGTGAAATCCTGAACTTGGTGTTTGCTGGAGCACAGTTTCAAGGCGTTCCTCAGGTGACCTTGGCTTTGCTTCTGCACTGCCTCTCGCCACTTGCCTGCCTCTGGTGTAAAACCGGAGGAGCCAGGGCAGCGCGGGGCTGGTGCTGCGGGGATGAGCAGCTCTGTGCAAGGCTTGCTTGGCGTTCGCATGTGCTGTCATCATGAGACCTTCGTCTGAACAGGCGTTTACCTGAAACACTTGCGTTACATCAGGGTCCCCGGTTACAGGAAAGGAGAAGGCAGAGTGTGCCTGTGATCGGACGGGGGGCCGGGAGGGGTGATTACGGGAGATAATGGACGGTCGGCAAGGCCTGGAGGAAGCATTTTCCCTGGGCGATTGCCAACTGGCTCTGATTGAATAGATCATAAATGGAGTTGGTGGGAATGTTTCCAAGTGGACAGACGGTATGTTTTCCGGGACTTGGCGAGGCTCCCGACAAAGTGGGTGAGGTCCTAATTGTTTACCCTCAAGATGGACATTTCTGGTTAACAATTCTTCCTGGTACTTTTCCTGTGTTTGGTCCAGGGCACAGTGCAGGTCATAATGCACCCAGAGGAGTCAGACAGGGTATATTACCTCTTCGTTTCCCAATAGAGAGGAGCATTATTAGGGGGAAGTGCTGAGAATTCTGTGGTGGTCCCCTTTCTTCCGTTATTTTATCACCACGGACGCTAGGGTCTGCCATGATGATTAAAAGTTTGTGTCAATCACAGGATCCCTTCACTGGGCCATCGGTCTGCAGTTGCATCTAGCATGACTATTGATTTGACGCCACGGTGATTTCAGTAGAGTGTGCACCTACCCTGAGAGGCGTTGGACAAAATAATTGATCAAATTATCACGTCCCCTGAATTTTAGTTATTCATGGTACTTTGATTTCCTGAAGAATGAAGGAATGGATGTAATTCCTAACAAGTCAAACCCCATGTGTCCTGGAAAATAGAGGACTTCACACTGAGTTAAAATGAAGGTCATCAAGGACCGGAACTGTCCTTACCTTCCATAAAGAAGTGCAGCCAGATTAAATTACCGACACACACTGTCCCTCATTAAGAATTTGTGGGTCAGATGCTTCTTGGTAACAGTAACTTGCCTGGAGGGGTTTGGGGAAAATGCTCATATAAGCAGAGAGCTTCGGTGGTAAAAGAGACCTCAGAAATCCCTGGGTGTCCGACCATCATTTCGCAGCTGAGGATGTTGAAGCCAAGAAAGATTAAATGACTTTCCCAAGATCGGAGGGCCAGGAATAGAACCCTAAGCTCCCTACTCACTATCCGATGATTCCTCATCAGACTTTTCTGACCCCAAATTCTGGAACAAACTATGAAGACAACCAAAGCAAAGGCCAGTCAAGGAAGTGGCATTGTCTGGGTGAGCTCCTTGAAGATAGTAGCCAGGTCTGTTCCTTTTTAATCTGCTAGTCTCTAGCCTAGTGCCTCAGCCATACTGGGAAGTCAATACACTTTGCATTAAAGCACTAATTCTGTTCTTAGTAGAAAATTAAATTCTTTAACAGTGTCTGATGCTGCATGAGCGTAATGTGTGTCGAGCTGTTCCTCAGAATATTTGCTCTGTGATCACGATGATTAAAGCCACCAAATATGCCTGTCTGGCGTGGCTCAGTGGTTGAGCGTCAGCCTATGGACCAGGAGGTCATGGTTCGATTCCCGGTCAGGGCACATGCCTGGGTTGTGGGCTCCATTCCCAGTGGGGGGTGTGCAGCAGGCAGCCATCAATGGTTCTCTCTCATCATTGATTTCTCTGTATTTTTCTCCCTCTTCCTTCCTCTCTGAAATCAATAAAAACATATTTTAAAAACAAACAAACAAACAAACAAACAGCACACCTCCAAATGTAAGAAAACATTCATTGGTTGTGTGCCAGGATTAGAATAACAAATTTCTATGTCTCAGACTTTTGTGAAGCCTGGTTTATTTGGAGTTACATGGCCTCTCCCCAAATAGGATTGCTTCCAAGATGTGGTAGGACCTTGCTCTGCTTCCCAGATTCGGTGTTAAGTAACCATGTGGGCTTGGGCTTACCCACATGCAGATGGGCTTGCGCTTGCTGAGTTGTTGGTTTTTTTTCTCTCTGGTTAACAATCAGAGGTATTCTCACCAGGAAAACACAGTTATAAGGTTGGGATTTAGGATTGCATCCTGGACAGTATCTTACCCAGTGAGTTCCCTTCCCTGCTGGGGAAGTCCAGGAATACATTTTTGGATAATAAGGAAAATGTTCCACGAAGTCTCACTCTGCTGTTATATTCATCTCACATCTCATAAGTGTAGACATACAGCTTATGGCTTTTTAGTGTTTTTTTTCCTTAGTGTGCATTTCACAACTTTACTTTTTTTTTTTTAGTTTTTGACACTTCCTTCTGCAAAAACTCCAGAGTTGTAATCGACAGGGAAGAATTGGGTGTTCGGGGGAAAAAGCCTTCTTATATCATTGAGGGATAAATCCTATATTTTGATGTCTTGATATAATTATAAAACATTACAAATTAAGGGTACACTTAATTTCAAAGATGTTAGATGGAGATGCAAGTGCATTTTTCTCTTCATTATTCAGAATTCTTAAGCATGACAGCCCCTTAACTACAAATGAACTAGACTAGCACTATGACTTCCATACCTCATGAGTGTTTACTGTGTGATGTATTGGACAAAAGTTGAAGATCCTATTCTCTTCTGACTAAGAGACGCTAAAAGCTCATGGCTTATGGCTTTGTTCTGTGTGTGCGCATGAATATTTTGAAATTCATTGTAATGACCCTTCAGTGTAACCATATGCAATTGTGCTTGGCACATTTTCAAGGTAATCGCTAGTGGAAAAATGTACATCTCACTTATCACAGGAGAAGCAATTACGATGGAGGAAGGGCCGACATGCAAGGAAGCATTAGGGCATTTGAGATAAAGAAATGGCCTATTTGGAATGCAGTATTTCCTGTTCAGGTGAAAATTCTGAGAGTCTGTTACTTGTGGCTCAGCAAAGTTGCCTAAAAGTAAGGAAGATGGTGGGCCTGTACACAGGACCCGGTATTTCTGTTTAGTAACACCAATAGGCCAACTAAAAAATGAAAATTCAGAAGTGAAGCAATCCCTTGAGAGTAATTGAAAAGTGTATTGTCGGAATAACGGAAAAGAGGTGTTTTTAGCGCTTACCGAGTGTTTTCACATGTTAATTCTTTATCGCTTGTTGCCCTGGTGAGGCACGTGTGGCAGATCTTGTCATTACCCTTGTCTGAGGTCTCGCCATTTTTTAGGCAGAGCTGGGGGTAGAATGAGCAATTCCGATGGACCTCCCCACCGTCTGATGCTGCCTTCTCATGCTTCCTAGGACCCAGCACTGATAGGCATCCAGCTGAGGACAGCGGGGCCATGTGGCTGCAGCTGTAGCCACACATCACACTTTACCAACGACCATTACACACGGGGTCTTTGTCCTGGTCCTCTCTCCTTTGCCTGTCCTTTGGTTCTGTCGCATGCACTCACAAAATCTGTGCGAGTAATTCCCAAAATAGTGCTTGCTGCAAGCTATCCATCCACCCACCCACCCTCCACCCTCCTCCCCAATCCATCCATCCATCGCATCTAACCTATCTATCTATCTATCTATCTATCTGTCTCTACCTACCTATCCATCCAGTCAGTAAGCTCATTTGTATATCTGCCTCTGTTCCCATCATTCAGGGCCACCCTGCCTGTCTTGTTCCCCACACGCTCCGGCAGTTGGAGAGACGGGCAGGGTGACAGTTGCTCTGGCCATTACCCAGGGGTGATCAGTTGCGCAGTAACCTCCCCAGCACCGTCGTGCGTACGTTGGAAGTGTTTGGGGCATTGTAACTGGGGGGAATTTCCGATCTTTCATGAATAACCAGGCATCTGTCCCTCTTATCAGGCAGCTTCCCGCGTCTGTTTCCAATTGCTCAGCGCTGTTCCGGGAGTGCATTAGAGCCCAGCCGGGTGGTATTATGGGGATGAATGAGCCCCGGGGAAAAGCCGCCGTATTTTTCTTAAAGCAATTCTGTCCCCTTTCTACAAAGTCAGAGCGAAGCAATTTGCAATTAAGATTTCTGTAGGGTATTCTCTGTCAGGAAAGCCATCCCTGTCTGCGGGTTTTAAAAGTGCAGTTTTTGTGCATTAAAGCTTTTCCCTGTACAGGCGGATTGTAAATATCACGTCTACCAGCAAATTCAAAATAGTCTTAATTCATTATGATTCACCGTGGATTCTTATAGAAGAAAAATGAAAAGTAGTTATAACCTGAGTTCAGTTCGAAATAATTAAGTGTCTGATATGCATTTATATGGATGAGGTTCAGGAATTCAGGGAAAATTGTCAATAATTTTAGTTTGATGTGCTTTTCTGCAGGAAACAATTTCCTTTTCAGGGAAAAATGGCATTGTTAAGTGAATTATAATTTAAGATTATTTTGTTTCCTGTCTGTTCCCATGCATTTAATGAAAATTATGAAGTCACATCTTTTCTTACCATATACGGCCCATCACCTAGTTTCTCAGATTCTTTCCAGAAGAAAATATTTTCATAGGAATGACCCAACCTGTGCTGCTCGATTTTACAAAAGTGCCATCACTGTAATCTAGGGAACGCCCTGCAGAATAAACGCACATAAAGATAGCGCCGTAGGGGACATCAGATGACACGTCACGGCAAGGAGACGTGTGTTCAAGCTGACCTTGAAGTTGCGAAGGGACTCGCAAGAACAAACATCAGACAGGAGGGTAGCTGAGAGGAGTCTCGGGCGCCTGGAGTCGGCATAGGAGGAATGGCAAGTGGGTTATCAGACCCAGAACAAAATGCCCACACATTCCTGGGGCAAAGGGGAAGGAGCCTCAGCTGCCCGTCTCCCTCTGCACACTCACAGCCAGGCGCTACGGGCACACAGGGATGCTGCTTCTAGGACAGTGGTTCTCAACCTTCCTAATGCCGCGGCCCTTTAACACAGTTCCTCATGTTGTGGTGACCCCCAACCATAAAAT
>NW_005880666.1:0-6220 GCF_000147115.1 Myotis lucifugus | reverse complement strand
GGGTGCCCCCCCCCCCCCGAGAAAAAGGGGCCCCGGGGAGAGGGGAACAAAGCAAAAAATACTCCGTTTGCCGCGTTTTTTCCCCCCCCCCGGGGTCTTAAAACCCGCAGTGGGCGTAGGATCAGTTCCTGGTGCTCGCGCGTTTGGTTTGCAACCAGCCCAGGGCTCCGAAGCCGGCAGTGCACAAAGGATCAGTTCCAGGGTGCTCGCGCACTTCCAGGCCAAAGTTCCTGCCGCACTGAGGCCCCGGCAAGGGGTGGGTCTAACAGTTAGTTACTCGGCGCTGCCCGCGAGCCTGCGGGAAGGGGGGATGGGCTCTGTTACTCACGGATCTGCAGCGGGGATCTCTGAACTTTTGGTGTCCGCAGGTCTGTAGCTGTGGTCACAGGTCTCTGTCCCCAGTGGGTGCAGGGTCCTGGTATGCGTCTGCGATCAGACTGGGTGGTGCTGAGGCCAGGATGCTAGTCTCAAGCAGCTCTGTTTCCAAAGATGGCGTGGTCGCTGAGCCTGTGCTGGCCGCCCAGGAGTGTCCGCGCGGGGAGCAGCGGGACTCCGCTGCCTAAGACTGCCCGGTTTAGCAGCCCCTTAGAAGACCTGCAGAATCTAACTGTCCCTAGCTCATACACACACACCACACACGTCCACACACTCCTCTATCACTTCCTTGCGCTCTCACACTCTCTCCCTCCCTACCTTCCTGCTGGTCGCCATTTTCTCGGATCTCAGTAAATATTCTTAATGATCTTGTTTTGAAAATGAGCTGGGCAGCCCCTGTTGGCCTGTTTTTTTCCTTGCCCAGGAGACACAGCCTGGCAAACTCAGGGCAGTTAATCAGAGTTTGCTCAGCCTTTTGTGTCCTTTCTTCTGGGAGATAATTCACATCCCATCTCTCCACAGTGCTTACCAATGTAGTAAGGCATACATGCAGGAGGGCATACAACTACAGTCAGGTAGGGAAGTTTTATCGGTGTCAGTCTGGCTGCATTTGTTCCCACTAGAGAACCCAGAAGGCGGAACATGCCAGGTGGCTGTCTTTTCATTCTTCCTCAGGTTGGGTTTTAGGGAGCTCAAATTCTCCCCTGCTGCAACTGAGACTAACTGGTTCCCTCCTCCCCTTCTCCCATGAGCATAATGCAGTTCTGTCTAACCTGACTTAAGGATTTCATGGGAATGAGAAGACCTAGAAGTTACACATGAAGGGAGCTAAGCAGAGGAAGAAAGTACTGAAGAATTTAGTTTTGAAGCAAAACAAAACACTTTCAGAGACAGACAACAAAAACACTAAGGTAGCAACTGGTTACTTTAAACAGAACAAAATAGGGCACCCCAAGGACAAAATTAGGAACAACAGGAAACTCGTTAAACACTGAGGATAATATACATATTTTATTTATAATTCACAAAATTAAGGATATAAACGTTGTTCCTAAAACTTTTCCAAGATAGTTACCCTTTATTGATGAAGCTAAAATATTACTGATGAGTTTGCTGGAGAATTTGGTATCCCTACCATATTTAAGGATACAAATTGTAGTAGGAGTCACTAAGTTCTAAGGGATAAAAGCACAAATCAAACTAGCTAAGGAAAATAAATACAAAATATTCACTGGCACACATTACTGGGATTGAAGAAATATGTCTCAGGTGTGCAAGATTTATAGTCTAATCAAATTCTTTCTGTCTACATTCCTGCTTTTACTTGTGTGTTGATTTCATTGTAGAGATAGTTTCTTTTTCTAAATCAGGGAAGAAGATTGCTGTTAGATTTACATCCTGCCAGGTAGAACCTTCCTGGGAAACATCTTAATATCTCTAGATCAGTTTCAGTGAAGATTCTTATGGCTCCTGTTTGAGTCATGTGACCAGCCCTGGGCCCGCCTTGGCCATGTGGCCACTCTGAAGTAGGGAAGGAGTGCTAGGTGAGATAGTCCAAACCAGATCACATGAGAGAAAACTGTGTAGTTACCCCAGAAAAGAGAAAGAATACTAGACAGGCAGACCAACAAATGTTCCCTACTGCAGTGACATTCTTAATTGGGTATGGTGACAGAGATCATTTATGAGCACTGTTTTTTGTTGTTGATGTTTTTTATTTTTATTTTTTCAAAGAGAACTCAGAGGCCATGATGGACTTCCAGGCCCAGGGACCCCAACACCCCAATGGTCACTCCATTCCAGTGGCCAGTCATGCACTAGTGATCATTTGCCCAGCCCTAGGTGGATGTTTCATCACATGTGGCCAGAGCAGCCCCAGTTAACCGAATATGGGCTGGGCTTGGGCAAGAGTCAAGCAGAAAAGGTAGAGGGAAGCCACCAAAGCCACTGCCCCTCTTGCCTAGAGCCAGGGGCAGCCGCTCATCTTCAGGAGAGGGAGAGGGAGAGGGAGGATCCTGGCAGTAGCTTGTGGTCCCAGATGGCGGTGCCCCCAGGTCCGAGCCCACGTTGTCTCTAGCCAGAAGTTCCCTCTGTTACTGTTGCTGCTGACGTCGACCAATCAGGAGGAGAGTCAGGGATGCTGCAAGAACCCCCAGAAAGAAGCCAGCCAGTCCAGCCCCCACAGTGTGGGCCCAGCTTGAGGGGCCCTGCTGGCTGCCCCATACCAAGCTATCAGCTGCTACCACATGGGCTGCCCCACCCTCTTGACATTCACAAGCGTACGCACCCATGGCCCCTGGGGTTACCACCACCTCTAACCCATCCCTCCGGGGGGTAAAAGCAGTCACTCCACTGGGCTGGTGCCACACACAGGATGCCCAGGCTGAGCTTGGGGAACATGGCAAGACCACATGCGCAGCTGTAGCCACAGGAACTTCAAACACTACTGGGAGTTCTCCAGGCTCTTTAGGACACAAAGAAGAGACATCCGCTGACTCTATGTCTTGGACCAGCCCTCCATGCTCCCCAGCATGGGCCACACACACAGCTAGCCGGAAGCTCCAGGCACAGACAGCGTCTTGGGCCAGGAGGCACTCTGGGCAGCTCTGGAGACGTCCACAGTTGGTTGTGTTCATTTGTGTTACCTCAGGACGGGAGCCAACCAGGAGCCAGCTTTGATACAATTTCATATTCTCAACTGGCTGTGGCTCTGGGAATAAGGCCAGATCCTCAAGGACGCTGAGCTTGGCTCCAGTCCGCACAGCTCTGTGGAGGTGTCCATCCTCTGTCCCCAGGTAGAGCACATCATACTCTCCCTGAGAGGCTGGCCACCCTGTGGGTAAAATAGATAGTACAGCCTAATTATTAATGCATTGATTTTTTTTTTAAAGGCCACTTTATTGGCAACACACCATAGAAATGTATTTTGTAAGTGTAGGTAAAATAAATAGTACAGCCTAATTATTAATGCTTTTCCTGTTCATGTTCAAATTTCATTACATGTTAGATAGTTCAAAAATATAAACTGCCCTGCTGGGTGTGAGTCAGGGGTTGAGTGTCGACCCAGGATCCAGGAGGTGGCAGGTTCTATTCTGTTTGGGGTACATGCCTGGCTTTCGGGCTTGATCCCCAGAGCGGGCTGTGCAGGAGGCAGCAAATCAATGATTCTCTCATCATTGATGTTTCTATCTCTCCCTCTCTCCCTCTCCCTTCCTCTCTAAATTCAATAACAAATACATTTTTTAAAATAATAACAAATAAGAACTACCTCAATGTGACCAATTAGACTTACAAATATCATAGGCAAATGGCACTAAAGGAATGGTTTGACAATTGCAATGGTCTTGAGTGGCAGAAATGTATAATAAAGTTGTCATAACAGAAGTTTAATGATTCTGATTGGTGTTCACTGTAGAAAACAAAATGCTGACATGAAACTGATGATAGCTGTCAGGTTGCACAAAATGAAGTTAATTCCTCAGAGCAGCAAGTCTCCTTTAAAATTTATTTGTGGCTAACTTAAAACAAATAATTATTAAATAAAATCATTTTATTTTAAAAATGGATTTTTAAAGCCTGTGGTTTTATCTGTATATTGATAGATCTGATTATCTTCCAGGTATAAATGTTATAGCTTTAAATATATAATATTTACTAAATACATTGAGCAAACCTTTTCAGAGAAGATTTGATACCTAGGTCATCTCAATTAATACAGGAACCTCATAGCACTGTTATCTTTAAACTACATTTGAGGAAATCCATGGAAACATTGTATAGAACTGATAAATAATGGAGTTAAAATAGATTAATGTCTACCTTCATGTTTTTAATCACTATAATATATTACCTCTCATTCAAAGATTCTTATTAAATGAATGGATTAATGATTACTGAGAATCAACCCTACTATTCTGCCATGACTGACTGAAAAAAAAAGTTAAAATTAGAAAGAACCCAAAATGGATATTAGTTCACTTAAAAAGAAGACAGAGAAACCAGCCCTTTCATATTTTATGAATGTAATATTAATTAGTCAAAATCTTTAGGATAATGTGAGGCTATTTTTGTAGAGCAAGACACATGTTTCTTTTTTTATTTTTTAAATTCGTTATTGTTTAAAATATTACATATAGTATTACATATATCTCCTTTTCCCCCACTGATCTCTCCCCAGCCACTCCCACCCCACAGCACATGCCATCACCCCCCTAGTGTCTATGTCCATTAGTTATGCTTATATGCATGCATACAAGTCCTTTGGTTGATCTCTTACCCCCACTCCCTGCCTTCCCTCTGTAATGATGCTTCTCTGTCTCTGGGTCTGTTTTTTCATCTGTTTATGTTGTTCATTATATTCCACCACATGAAGTGAGATCATGTGATATTTATCTTTTTTCTGACTGGCTTATTTCACTTAGCATAATGTTCTCCATGTCCCATCCATGCTGTTGCAAATGATGAGTTCTTTCTTTTTTACAGCAGTGTAGCATTCCATTGTGTAGATGTACCACCATTTTTTAATCCACTCATCTGCTGATGGGCACTTGGGCTGATTCCAAATCTTAGCTATTGCAAATTGTGCTGCTGTGAACGTAAGGGTGCATATGTCCTTTCTGATTGGTGTCTCTAGTTTCTTGGGATATATTCCTAGAAGTGGGATCACTGAGTCAAATAGAAGTTCCATTTTTTATTTTTTGATGAAATTCCATACTGTCTTCCACAGTGGCTGCACCAGTCTGCGTTCTCACCAGCAGTGCATGAAGGTTCCTTTTTCTCCACATCCTCGCCAGCACTTGTCATTTGTTGATGATAGCCATTCTGACAGGTGTGACATTGTCATTTTGATTTGCATCTCTCGGTGAGTTAGGGGCTGAGAAGAGATTCTTTCCAGGACTGTCCACTTTTGAAAAGTAAGACATGTTTCTGGGAGAAAGTTTTGATCTACTAGATCTACTAGAAGCATAGCGTTTGATTTAAACACACACACACACACACACACACACACACACACACACCACTCTAGTATGTGCTGTCAATTCAATATATACATTTAATATTTAATTTTTTTCTTGAGGCAAGAGTCAAATGTATGGTAACCTACATGAATTTCTTTTCTTTCCCCAAATGTCACTTACTGCTTGTCCTTTGATATTTCAGGAACAATGCCATCTGACAGTGCTGCTGAATCAGTGTCTGCTTTGGTTGAGTACTCAGCTGTTTTTATGAGGTGTGACACATAGCTACCTGACACCTGGCAATATGTGGTTACTTTTTCCTGAATGTCACTGACTTTCCAAACAAACACTTGAAATAGATTGACTAATAATAGATTCTAGAGAGTGGAAGTAAAGAAGAGATAATGGATTAATGCAAAACAAAACAAAATAAAACAAAAACTATTAAAACTAATCATAGTCTCTGCAGAAGCAGAATTTTTGTCCAAAAGGTAATGAGCTTTAGACCTCAAATATCAGAATAGTCATCATATTTCAATATCCAGGAAAACCTTTTCATATGTTCATTTAAAAGCTATCTTTATGAAATTCCAACTCAATCTCAGTTAAAAGATCATTATTCATCCTAATTTGTTGGCTTCTCTCTAGATAATACTAGATGTTCCTATTTTTATCTGAGTTCTGCAATTACCTTGTGAATCAGTCATTTAAATATATTATTCACTATCAAGAACTTTATTGCCTTTCCTTTATTCTTTAAATAAATTGCTCTATTTTTGATTCTTTATCTATAATGATAAAAGCATAATATGCTAATTAGACCAGACGTCCTTCCAGACAACCTTCCAGATGAAACCCGCTGAGGCGGGGCCAAGGCAGAGGGGGTC
>NW_005880665.1:0-6222 GCF_000147115.1 Myotis lucifugus | reverse complement strand
CAATGTCTTTTCTTCTTGTGTTGGCTATGGAGTCACTGTAACCTGATAGGTATAACTCATCTCATTGTTAACAAGGACTCACTGAAAAAAATCGTTTTTTTAATCTTTGTCCTGAGCTCCTATGCTTTGTCAGCTAGCTCCAAATCAAGCAGGGAGAAGTATAGTAAACTTGATTAAAGAATGAATAGCATTGTAAGTGTTAAGGCAGATGGACTGCCATAGATGCAATTTCTCCCTGTCAACATTTGAATCCAAAGAACATCATGTTCAAAAATTTTTTAGCTTTTCCAATATTTGGGCTTCCAAGACTTATTTGCTTTGTATTCATGCAGATTGTAATTTTCAAAATACAATTACACCATGTACTCACCCTGAAGTCATTTATTAGGTATAAGGGTTTTCCTAGTCTTTAAACTCAGTAGAATTAGCCTAAACTTGCAAAAGCCTAGATTTAAAATCTACTTTGCTGATTAAAGAAGGAAATGAGCTTGCATTTGCTCTCCCCAAAAGCTTATTAATCCATACTTACTTTACTAGAGAATATTCCCAATCATGCAGTGAGGTGCAAATATATCGAGGGCCCACCATGTACAGCTCATTGCTGGGTTCTATGGGAACAGAAACAAACACAATGGATTCTTCCCTCCAGGAGTCCAGAGGGTAGTCACATAACTGCAAAATCATTTTTGGTTTTGTTAATAAAAAGAGCACTGAGATACATGTTCTCTCAGTGTTGTGAATAAAGAGAGTGGTAAAACAAGAAAAAATTAATTCTAATGGGTGGGATTTGAAAAGGCCTTCCAGAGGAAAGGGCATGCCATTGGGCTTTAATGAACGGTATACACATTGTACGTTACAAACAATAGAGAGAGAGAACTGCCAAGAGGAAGACATATCATGATCAAAAGGCTGGAAGCAACCAGTTAAAAGCTATTCTTTGGCACAGATGGGAAATAGGAGTGGAGATGGGTTATGAAATGCAGGAGCTGACAGTGTAGCCATTGGTCAGCCCCCTGACTCCATGTAAGATAAGGATGGAAAGTCAGCTTTGGGTCAAACGTTCTTGGTAAGAGGTAAGAATCTGGCTTTAGTTTCCCAGGCAGCAGGAAAATAATGGAAGTTTTTGAAGCAAGGAAAAGAAAAGATAAGCCATGGTGTTCAAAACTTTTAAGATCAGAGAAACCAGAGTGAATTTATAAACAGGAGGAAATTAGTAATTTTATAACTGTCCTCTTCTTGACTGAGGACTGGGACTGGGGAAAAGCATGTGAGGGGCATGGGCTATAAATTTAAGGGAGGCATTCATTCTTAGAATCATGCAAATGCATGAAATGGTGCCTCACTCACCTTAACCTAGTCCTGGCCCTCCCTAGAATATTGTTAGCATCACTGTAAAGGATATTCATAACATTTCCAATCTCTCTTTCTATGTCTCTCAAAGTAGTCTCCTAGATTCTTTCCTTGGGCCACAATTTTTAATTTCTGCAAGGGGAAAGGAAGGCTAATTTGCATGGGAGAGAAAAGCTATTTTGCATAGAAGAGTTACATTGCAATGAGGTATTGCAATGAACTAGGCCAATTAGAAAAAGACCTTACTCTTCGTGAACTTGAAGCTCCCACTTGTGCATATCCTGACAGGATATGCATAATGTCTTTGTCACTTTGACCACTTTCAGTTAGATTTTCAGCCTGGGGTAGCGGAAAAAGACTTGTCTAACTGATTGGTGATGAGCATCTAACTCTGAGAAGTGAATCTGTGTCAGTGTTTCATAATGATAATCCAGCCTTAACTGCTTATTTTTAAGGTATCTATGAGAAGAGGAGAAAAAAAATTGAATGAATCTCTTTTAAAACCAAGAAGTAGTTGTCACAGAACATTTGCTCATTCATGGTCTTCATGTTAATACCAATTAATCATTGATTACCTATGTGAAGTCATATACAATCACAGATTCTTACAGCAGTTTTTAAGCTAAATATACACCGTGTGGTCCATTGTTAAAATTAGTGTACACTATATATGACTATCTATTCAAGAATATCTACTCAACTGTAAAATAAAGGCTCTATTCAGGAAGTACCTAGCACAACATTGGCATGTTGTGGGTCCTCAGTCCAATACTGGCTCACTTTATTCCCTTCTTTGAAAAAGTTCCTTCCTCTGTAAAATCACGCTCTTCCCCATGGACTGGGTCCAACTTAACTTTAAGATTCCACTGCTAAGATAATTCTTCTAAAGTATTTTTTGAACATCCTATGCCAGGCAATTGATTTGTTTTTATATATTTTACCACCACTTGGAAGGAAAAGTTGGTTACAGATCATATATACCTATATATACTAAATATATACAAATATAAAATATGTACAAACTGGTATATACATACGGTAATGATACTGTAGTCTCAGTATTGTGGTGTTTACAATGTCAGAATATGTGCCTCTTAAGATTGACTCACCCAATAAAATACCAAGAGTGGCAGGATGGAAGATGGGAAGGAGTGTGTGTGGGCTTTCAATCAGTAAGGTTTGGGTTTCAATCTCCCATTTACCAGCCCTGTGACTTTGAGCAGGTTGCTTACATTTCTGAACATTTGTTTCAGGTATAAATTGTCCCCCTATGATGCTGTAATCATTAGATTAGATGTTATATGTCAATTATCCAGCATAATTCCTGATCCATGGTAGGTACTCAATAAATAGTATATATTATTATCAGACTGACATTGATTATAATTTTATGAAATTATTTCCATCTCATATGATAACTCAGCCACTTTAGTTCCAGTATGATCTAAGGAATTTACTTGGAATTCAGACTCACACCTCCTTTAAGTGTTCAGTGAATTATGTGAAATCCATTACCTGTCATATTGCATCATCTAAATGAAGCTATCACTTAGAAAACAAACTTAGAGAAATTTGAAATATTTCTCTACTCAGGACAAGCTAAAAATCTCCATATGAAACCATATTTTCTTCTAAGATTTTATGTGTCCTGTTCCTGCCTTTTCTATTTGTTTCTGCCATCCCAAAGTCTCTTACAATAGAAGTGAAATTGAGTATCTTATTGTGTTTTTATATGAATCTTCTTGCTTCCACTACCACAGAGACACTCTTCCTGGTAAACCCACTATCCTGGTTACATTATTAACCTCTTGACTTCCTTTTTCTGACATCAATCATTTAAATTCCAATGATAGCCAGTTCTTTGATTTGACAGGGGATCAGGCTGTGTAAAGTCACCTAATCCACTAAGGATAAATTTGAAGACTATTGGAGATAGAGGGCATTTTATAGAGTATCTAGTTCACTTTGTTCTTTATACACAGGATGAAAGGAGAGTTCTGAGAAGTTAAGGCACCTTTTGAACTATCATTCATATCGTTCAATACGGTCTGGGACCGATGTCTTGAAACCAAACATAGAGTTCCTTTATTTACCTAAAATTAAACTAGAACACAGATCTAATTTACCTTATGGGCATTCTCTCTTTGCTCCTTCTGTTAACAGGTATATATGAAAATTGCAGAATAGTAAAATTACATGGCCTTGTTAATAAGATACCATTCCATCAATGTTAGGAAAACCGGCATCATTTGAATGGTTTCCTGACTTTTATTTTCAACATCAGCTATTTGGCCTTCTGTGCATATACTCTCAGGAATGACTACTCATAATTAAATCCAGAGCAACCCAAATGATCATCAGTAAACCTCAAGGAAATCACCCTCAGCATATTTGATATTTTTCCATGACCCTTGAAATTGGGGCTGGGGATAGTCTAGAATACACAACTATTAACTGAACTCACAGTTAACTAAATTGGTACTTTAGGAACCCTGTCTATTACATGCAAACATTATAGTCAGATAGATGCACTTTTTATGCATTATTTCCAATAGGATTTATTTTAAAACATCAAATGATGTTGTTATATCAGTGCAGGGGCATAGAATTCTGCTAGTAAAAAATAAATAAAACATTGGTGGATAGACAGATGTGACTTTTATCTTACTCAGAATTACCCTAAACTGTAACTCCAATCAGTTGGTGTGGCAGTGTAGCGAAGGAAAGAGCCACAATATGACAGATGTTTGCACACTTCCATTAGAACTACTTAATACAAAATCAAGATCTGTGAGATTGGAAAAACCAACCAACAGTAAACATTTCAGAAATAACTTAAAAGCATGTAGTGTTCTCGTGTGTGTGTGTGTGTGTGTGTGTGTGTGTGTTTTCAAATAATGACATAAAGCATTTTCAACTAGATTTTCTACCAGAGATCTGTCTTAATGAAAACTTTTATATTCAGCTCACAGTTGCTTTCTTAGCAATGTCATACAAATTTTCAACAAGGGACACTTGTCTTGGTACCTTGAAAATCTTTCACTGATTGCCCTGAGACTCTCAAAAACTTCCCTTCTTTGCACCCTTATATTTAACATTGATTAAAGCATTTTTAAAAAATATATTTTATTGATTTTTTTACAGAGAGGAAGGGAGAGGGATAGAGAGTTAGAAACATCGATGAGAGAGAAACATCGGTCAGCTGCCTCCTGCACACCTCCCAATGGGGATGTGCCCACAACCAAGGTACATGCCCTTGACCGGAATCAAACCTGGGACCCTTGAGTCCGCAGGCCGACACTCTATCCACTTAACCAAACCAGTTAGGGCTGATTAAAGCATTTTTATATGCTAGGCACTGTCCTAAGCATTTAATCCTTTCAACAGTTACTAGGGGAGCTACTCTTATAATCCTATTTTTAAAGATGAGAGCACTAAAATACAGAGGTCACCTTGTCCAAAGACGGGCAGCTAGTGAGGCATTAGCCAGGAGTGGAATCTAAGCACAATCTTCCTTGAGAACCCATCTTCCTAACTTCTTTCATAGATTGCCTCACACGTTCACTGTTAATTACCATTCTAGGTGACTGTATCCTCTCCTTTCAGGCAGTTTGTTAATATAATATAGGCATTGTTCCTCTTTATATCCTTAAAGGCAGAGTACATTTTGTTTTGATAAAAACAGTTTAGCTTCACATCCAGAAAGGTGAGGTAGAGGACATGTCCTGGCAGTGCGGAGACCAGAGCTGGAAGGGATAATCCCACCTCCAACACACCTGGCATTTCTATTCTCTCCCCACACTCTGGCTCTTTGTTCTGTACTTTACAGGCACTGGATTGGCTCCAGAATGTGCACACATAGAAGGGGCTTAGGATCAGGCATTCCTGTGAAAGGAGGGACTTCAGGGACTTTCGTGTCTATTGTGTATATACAAAGCTAGCTACATAACTTGCTCGGCCTAGTACAAAATAAAAAGATGGGGACCCTTATTCAGAAAGCAGGAAAAAAAAGTTTCCTTCTTCTGTGGTCTCTCTTCCCATCTGCCATGGTGATTTTTATTTGCAATTACACTCCCTCAGGCTTGGGGATACTCACTAGACAAATGCACCTAGGACTCTGCAGGAGGGAGGGGGAGGGCCGTTGCTGGGTGGGGTTGGGATGACTAGAATCCATCCCAGGGAGGCAGTGGGAGATGGACTGTCGTTCAGCCTAGGCCACCAAGCCCCAGCACATCCTCCACTGTGTCATCGGACCTCCCTTACAGAATGCAAATTTAAATAAAATTACTAAGAATTTCAAGACGGCAACTGCAGAGTATTCAACCCCAAGGGCAGGCCTCCCTTCTGAATATGGAGCCTGTGCAATACACTGGTTGTGAGTCCGCAAAGCTGGCTCTTTTTTAATTCTCACTGGAGGATATCTTTTCCATTGATTTTTAGAGAGTGGAAGAGAAAGGGAAAGACAGAGAGAAATATTAATGTGAGAGAAACACATCAATCAGTTATCTCCTGCATGTACCCCAACCAGGGCCTGGGCCAGGGAGGTGCCTGCAACCGAGGTACATGCTCTTGACTGAAATCAAACCCAGGACCTTTCAGTCCACAAGCCGACGCTCTAGCTACTGAGCCAAACTGGCTAGGGCGAAGCTGGCTCTTTACACATATTTATTTTGTTTGACCAAAGGATCAGCGATGGTGTAGACTATGACTAAAGCCCCTCTAAGCTACGTCTTGCTCCTGCCACTGTTAGTATGATAGTATCCTTTGAGGTGTTTGTTATTGTCTCAGTCCAATGACTAGATTACAAATCTTAGAGAGCAAAGTGTCACCTCGGTGCTTGCAAACCTTCCCAAGGTGATCAGAGAACCACTA
>NW_005880664.1:0-6223 GCF_000147115.1 Myotis lucifugus | reverse complement strand
CGGTCCCCAGAGGCAACGACAGGCTCTTACCCGACTCTCTCTGGGTACTTGACTCGGAGCACAGCTGCCGTGCCGGGAAGCAAGCCCGGGCCACCGGCAGAAGCCACGTGGATGTGTCTTGGTGGCAAGCTCAGGCCTCCGCCAAGCACACACGAGTCAGGGATTCAAGCCTCTGCTTCCGGCGGCCTGGCAGACACAGAGCAGAGCAGAAAGAGGTGTCTGCCGAGCCCCGACCAATTTGCAGGTCCCCGAGCAAAATAAATGACGCTGTGCTTTTAAGCCAGTGAGTTTCGGAGTCGTCTGTTATGCAGCCACAGCCACGGGGACATCCTGAACTCTCTGCTTCCCGGGACAGCCCGTCATGGCCACACACAGGGCTGCCCACGAGGATGGGCGGTGGTGGCCGGCACGGGCCTGGGCGCAGCTCGCTAGCCTGCACGGGGGCCTTTTCCGTACGTGGCCTTTCCAGGGGGCACCTTTCCTTTTCCCCACAAAGGCACTCTATGGGCTAGCTGCTCCCTGCTCCCAGATCTTAAATTCCTGGAACATTTTTCTTCATGTTGAATAAAACCTCCACCTTTAAATATCCGCGCATTCGCCCTAATTCCATTGCCTGGGTCCACGTGGAATCAATCTCATTTCTTCCTGATGTTTGGATGGTGGAGGATGTCCCCAAAAGCTTCTGCTTGTCTGGCTAAACCTCACGGTTCTTTTCACCCCTCTCTCAGAAGGAAAGGCTCTGAGATTCTTTGCCACCCTGGCTGCCCTCCCCCTTCACTCGATCTCTGGCAACGCCTGGCTCCAAACTGGGCAGCTCTCCCTCGATAGGGTCTGCCCGCGTCCTAAGGGCAGGCTGCCGCGTTTTCCCAGTCTGCTTCAAAGTCGGTTCATCAGGGCTTGGACACTGGCTGCAGGCCTGTGGGCGGGGACTCCTTGCTGCCCAGGACACAGACGCACCCCCGTGCCAGGAGGCCAGGCCTGAACTGGCCTAAAAGGCCCAACTGCAACGGCCAGTGTCACACTCAGCCACACTCCAGTTCCCGAATGTTTCCATTGCCCCCAAAGGAGAGGCGGTCCCCATTAGGCGGTTTTCCTTCGTTCCCCCAGCCCCTGGCAGCCACTGAACTGCTTTTCGCCTCTATGGACTTGCCTACTCTGAACATTTCATATAAACACAATGATCAAATATGTCATTTTTTTGGTGTGCGTGTCTGGCTTCTTTCACTTAGCATGTGTGTTTTGAGGTTCCTTCATTTTGTAGCATCTGTTGCCACCCCTGGTCCAGTCAGACTGGTGGGCCCTGGCCCCTGGTTGGTCCTGCCTGGTGCCTTCTGCCCGGGAACTTCAGAACTGTTTGGGCCTGAATATTGGGGCCGGACCCCAAATCCTTCCTTCCATTCTGATGAGGAAGACGGATGGAGAGCAACTTTTCTGATCTCGGCTTCTCTCTTGGCTCTGAGAAGGAGCCAATGGGTGCTTGGGCTGGGGCTTGGGTGAGGCCCTGCTTAGAGGCTAGTGTAGGGTGAAACCCTCCCTGGCCTCCTCACTGAGCCTCCCAGGCGAGGCGGGAGCCAAGCTTTGGAACCCCGGCTGGGTCAGAGAAGACCCCTTAGTCCTTTTACTTCCTGGAATCTCTGCCTCCCACCGCCAGCAGGATTGGCCCCTGAGAAGAAAGGTCAGTGCCCGTGGGACACGCCCAGCTCTGGGTGCGGCTGGAGGTCTCCTGGGCAGTGATAGGCATTGCCGCAATGAGACGGGCCAAGCTTGCTCAGACATGCAGGCATCTGGTAGACCTGAAGCAGCAGAGAGGATGGGGAGGCTGTGGAGGGGAGACGGAGCACCACTGTGGGACTTAACGCCCTCGTCCCTTTGTTTGCCTCGCAGAGAGAGACCTCTTTCTACTTTTCTTCTTCCCTGTTTATTTTTCTCTCTGTTTCACTTCCCCCTTTTCCTCTGCAGGTCTCTCATCTCACTCGGAGTAAAAGCCAAAGTCCCTAATGATCTGCTCCTCTTCCCTCTGACTCATCTCTTGCCGTCCCTTGAACCCCCTGTGCGCACCCACCTCAGGACCTCTGCAGCTATGTTCTAGTCCTCTCTTCTCCCGGATACCTGCGCGCTGCCCTCTCACTGCCTCCCGCCTCTACTCAGCTGTCGCCTTCCCTTCCCTTCTACCTCAAGTTCCAATTCTGCATCCTGTCCTTTCCTCACCGTGTTTTCTCTGAGCATTAATTGCTAGCTAGTGAGTACGTGTATTATTTTTTATCTTGTTTTCAGTCTGTCCATCCGACTTGTCTGAAACTCCCATGAGGGCAGGAATTTTGTCTTTTGGTTCACTGCCCAATACCTAGAGCCTGGCACGTAACTGCTGGATAAGTATTTGCTGAGTGAGTGAGTGAATGCTCTGCACTCATGCCCAGGGGACCTGAAGCGTTGATGACAGTGCTGTCTCCTAGCCTGGGTGTGGAGTTGAGACGAGGCTTGAACGCACACCCACCCTGGCCAGCCCCAGCACCACTGGCTTCTATGCGGGGTTGGCCATAGCCGCTCCTGCTTGGCCGGGCAGGTCTGAGGGGGTGGGGCAGGTGTCTGACTGTAGACTTGACTTTAACCCAGTCTTCACCAAGTACAGAAAACATTTCGTGACTCGACCAGATGAAACTGGAAGTTCAGGAAATGCCGTCACCCGGTTTCCATGTGGCCAGTTCTGGGGGCCACCACCTCTGGCGGCATCAACTGCTTGACCTGAGACCTTTCTGGATGCTTCCTCCTCTGAGAGGGAGGGCGGGGAATGGGCTGGGGTTTGGAAGGTTTTCCGAGTTCTTATATCTGATGTGAGTGATAAACAGCTTCCGATAAGCATGAAGGGGTCTTGTAACCCTGGAGGGGACTCCCTTTAATGTTAGTAACTCCCTTAATTATCTAGAAAAGAGGGCCAGTCCTAATCTGGATGAACATGTGTTCCTAGGTATTGTGAAGTTGTCAAATACATGTGTGTGCCTGTGCCTGTGTGTGTGTCTGTGTATCTCTGTGTGCATGTGTCCACATATGTCTCTGCATGTATCTGTGTGTCACTGTGTGTTTGCATGTAAGCATGTCTGGGTATGTGTCTGCATGTATTTGTATGTATGCATGTCTGATATGTCCTTGCATGTGTGTGTATATATGCATGTCTGGATGTATCTGTGTATCCTGCATGTGTTTTTATGTAAGCATGTCTCTGTGCCTCTGTATATATTTGTATGTAAGCATGTACACATGTCTCTGTGTGTATTTGTATGTAAGCATGTCTCTGTATGCGTTCGCATGGAAGCATGTTTGGGTGTGTCTCTGTATGTGTTTGTATGTAAGCATGTCTGTGTGTCTCTCTGTGTTTGTATGTAAGCACGTCTCTGTATGTGTTTGCATATAAGCATGTTTGGGTGTGTCTCTCTGTGTGTTTGTATGTAAGCATGTCTGCGTGTCTCTGTGTGTTTGTATGTAAGCATGCCTCTGTATGTGTTTGCATGTAAGCATGTCTCTGTATGTGTTTGCATGTAAGCATGTTTGGGTGTGTCTCTCTGTGTGTTTGTATGTAAGCATGTCTGCGTGTCTCTGTGTGTTTGTATGTAAGCATGTCTCTGTGTGTCTGTGTGTCTGTGAGTGGTCTGGATGTGCCTGCATAATCGGGGAGATGGGCATCAGAAGGACAGTTCTGGATTCTCTGACATTCGAGCCAGTGTCTGGTGTGGGTGGTGTTTTAGTGGCAATACAGCTCCCTGAGACTCAAGCTTAATTACTTTATCCCCTTCTGTTTTATTTCTCTAAACAGTGGTTTTCATCCCTGTCTGCACATTAGCCTCCTCTGGAGAGCTTTATAAAATGCCGGTGCCGGGGAGTACCCCGCTGGTTAAACCAGAGTCTCTGGACGTGGGATCTGGGCACTGGTCTGAAGCCTGCAGGGGACTCACCTGCAGCCAGGCCTGTGCTCCACCTTTACCTCCTGGAGGTGTGCACAGGAGGGGGCCGTGGGGACCTGAGGCAACTGCACTGAACTTGGAGCCGGTGTTAAACCATCTTTGACCTTGAGCAAGTTACTTTGTCTTTCTACTCCTCAGTTTTCTTTCTTGGTAAGATGAGGATAAGTACGCCTTTCTGCCTGCCTCCTGTCCCTGGTTTGAGGTCTTTCATGTGAAAGGGCTTTGTAAATTTTGAAAGGCTGCATGAGTTATTATCATTACCATTACTTGTGTTAGCCCTTTGTAGAGACCAAAAGCCGCTAGAGGTGGGTGCATAATTACAGCAAGGTCGCAGTGAAAGAAAAGCTGTGAGGCCTGTTCTGTTGTGTGTCCGCTCTGATTCCTGGCGACTTTGAATGAGTGGTGTGGCAATGCTACTTGATGATTTAGCCTTGCAAAAGTAGCCAAACGCACTAATGCCTGTGCTTGTAGTTCCAGTATCGGACACTCGGTGGCGTCTAATCCACGACATGGCCAGGTAAGGCAGCGATTTTCAACCTGGTGCTGCAAGAATTTTTAAAACCTGCAATACCTGACTATTTAGGCTAGAGCACTGGCCTCTTTTCCCTTAGATTGTTAAATTTTGAAAAAAAAAATGACAACAGCCAACACAATAATAGCCGTCTGGTATGAATGATTCAAAATTATGCCTATTTTTTTTTTTTTTTTTGTGGTCAGATTGGCAAAACATATTTTTTGGTGTGTCGCAGATGAAAAGGGTTGGAAATTGCTGGGCTAAGGTATCATTTGGGGACATGTTTTGCCCCCTTGATTAAAATATTACTTACTGACATAATCGTTTATATAACAAGGTAAGATTTAAATGCCCTCTCACGCTGCACGATGGGTGGTGGTTTCCATTCTTATGTTCCTCTTCTGCTGCCACTTCTGGCTGCTGTGACATCAACCCTCCTCTGGGGCCCGGAGTGGGCTCTGCGCTGGGACTTTAGGGCAATATCAAATGCTCTGTGCGGATGGAGGGGAGCCAGGGAGAGGCCTGCTCAGCTGCTTGGAGGCTTAATTAGCTTTGAGCTGCTCTTCTGTGAGTCTGGCCTTCTCTGCCCCGCCCTTCCCCTGGCTTAAAGGAGAGAATCTCGTTCTCTGGTCCCAGGGGCCCATTCTTTGCAAGTCACTTCAGCCTCCTTTCCTTTCTGTGACCAGGAGGGAGAGTGAGAGGGAGATGGCATGGCGGTCCCTGGAAAAGCCGACGGACACTTCTTTCTGCAATGAAGGAAGGGTGACTTTGGTAACGAAGCTAAATGATTCATTCCCGATGTCTTTGAGACTCACCCTGGTCGCACAAACAGCGGTTCTCAACCTGTGGGTCGCGACCCCTTTGGCGGTCGAACGACCCTTTCACAGGGGTCGCCTAAGACCATCCTGCATATCAGATATTTACATGACGATTCATCACAGTAGCAACATTACAGTTATGAAGTAGCAACGAAAATAATTTTATGGCTGGGTCACAACATGAGGAACTGTATTTAAAGGGCCAGAAGGTCGAGAACCACTGGCATAAAATAACAGTACTTTCACAGAACCAACCCAGCAATTTTTATGAGGTTTTTTCCAAGAACCCAGGGTGTTTGGCTTTCCCCCTCTTCCTCTGTTTGAAAACACATCTGAAACGCACACCATTGTGGATGCTACGGCTCAAGGTGTGTAGGCACACACACAACTTTTACAGCAACACGCAAGAACCAACAGAGTGCCTCTGGGGAGGGATTCGGAGTCTGACCTGGTCCATGTTCTCATGCAGACTCTTCAACGCAGGGCTGCTTGGGGATCCGTCAGCTGATTCACTGCAGGCTCATTCCATTCCACCTGACCCTAAAGAGCAGGTGTAGAGGGAAGGGGTCGCCGCTCACCTCACTGTCCCACTGACAGCCCAGGCCCTCGCGGGGTTTTTTTGTAGGCTTGGGGGAGCTTGGGGGTTGGAGTGTGTGTTTTCCAGATGAGGCACTTAGACAGGGAGCAAGGAAAGAGGTCACTGGGAACTGTGGGATGCTGACCAGGTGACGTCCTCACTGGCCCAGGGGGAGGACCAGCTTGAGTGGGGACTGGGTGGAGCTGGAGGCGGGAGAGCTGCTTGGTTTGAGTGGAGGAGGGGCTCCATCGTGTCTCTGCTGTGGACCTCTCTTAGGCTTCTGGACTCTAGAACAAAGGTCTTCACTGCTGTCCTTTATCAGGTTCCCCTCCCAGCTCTTCCCACCGCATGTCCTTCC
>NW_005880663.1:0-6223 GCF_000147115.1 Myotis lucifugus | reverse complement strand
GTTTAGGACTCCCTGTGTTTATTTACCTAAAAACAAATTAAAACATAATTTATGTGTTGGCTTTTAAACACCAAACTGTATCACATAGTTCACTGACTCAAATAACACAGCTGAGGATCCAGGCTCAGAGCTCCAGGAAGCAATGGAAGGTGGGGCCGAACTACACCTGCCACAGGCCACACAGAGGGTGTGGCCGACACAGGTATTGACACGGCTGGTCCGTTGCCACGACCACTGGCCCAAGGAGTTGACACTGCCACCACCCAAATAATTCTAAGTGGTCACTTGCTTTATAGTATTATTTGCTCTAGATTCAAATTCTTGGGCAGGACCAGTCGATTGGCTAAGATTAGGGTACTGGCTAGCATGCATTGCCAGGATGCTGAGAGAGTAACCATCTAACCTCCTGAACTTCATCAGAGGCAAGATTCTGTCTTACTCTCCTGGGCTTTCTCCTCACACAGTGTGTTCAGAAGTCATTTCAGGGTCAATTTGGTTAAGAGGACCTACTCAAGGACCACAAATTATTGCTGGCAGTGCTAAATCCCATGTCTCCTCATTCCAGTCTCTTAGATGTTTTCACAGTTTCAGGTTTTCTCATATAAGCGTGTTCAGTCTTTTAACGAATATTGAATCTCCCATATACCATGCACTGGGGTTCCTCTCTCTCCTTTTTTGAGATTTTATGATTAAACGTTCCCATGTAGCATTTTTCTGGTGATAAAGCACCGGGGTAAGAACATTGTTTTCACAATGAAATTTTAGAGAGCCTCAAAGTTAAAATGAAGATGACTATCAGAGGTATCCTGCAGATGCAGCGAAGAGGCACGGTTGGAAAAGATAATTTGCTCAACAAAAAGAAAGAGGAAATAACAGCACTAAGGGAATTTCTCAGGTCCCATCAATGGCCACTGTTAAACTTTCTTATATAAATTGAAGGTGGGGTTGGAGGAGTCAAGGACCTGCAGCCCATCACATGAATCGAGAAGTTGGCTTGCTTCAGCACTGCCTAGTCTCATAGGCAAGCAATTCCCAAACACTGTCTTCACTTGGCCTCGTGTTGCACCAAGATGCAACATGGCCAGGAGGGAAGAAGAGCAGAAGCTTTCAAAAAAAACAATGGAGGGAATGTGCCTTTTTCTCAAGGAGGCTTTCTGCCTTCCCCGAGTTGTTCTGATTGTTGCCTAATTGGAGGGGTTAGATGACAGTTAGGTGGCAAATACGCATTTTAGCCAGAGTTCCCTAGAAAATGGAGCTTGAGGGAAATTCTTTGGTGTTAACAGCCTATAGGAAGTACAACTCTGGAGTGGGGGTGGGGGGGGGAGACAGTGTGCATAGAACAGGAGTCAGGGAAGACAGGAGAGCAGATTAAAGGGATTTTTATCACAGCTTTCATAACAAGCACAGTCGATTGCTCGGTTTCTCGGGATGTCTTCAGAGAGGCTATTTGAACTACCGTATGTTTTCATAGTCCATCTTGGAGAGGAAAGGGAGAGGATTTTTATGTTAGCTCTCATCTCTCTTTGGTCAAAGTTGTACCCTGTGATATCAACTCTCCTGCATCTGGTTTTACCTCCTAGGCCTTCAGTAGCCACTGGGAGGCCAGATCTTTAGCACCTAGATCTGGAAGGCAGCATCCATGACACAAGCCACAATACTCAGGCTGAGCTTGAGATGCAGGTGAGCATGGCTCTTCCCATCTTCCATGTCGCTGGGCCATCTGGGAAAGATTGCACGTGTCAGAGAGCCCCACAGTGTCTCATGCCTCAGTAGCAGCAGGAAAGCCCAAGAACAAGAGGCAAAAGGCTGAGAGAAACAGAGGACTGCTACAGTCCTAGGCAGTTTTTCTTAAAGGGCCCCAAACATGGTGCATGGACTTACTCAGACTCACTCCCTCTGAGCTCCAGCACTAGGGCAGCAGCTCAAAAGGCACCAGAGCCATACAGGGAGGAACTCATTTGTCCAGCATCAGGGAGAGAGCTGGGAGAGAGGTTTCTTCCAGACAGAAGTTCTGGCAGAGGCCATTGTTCCTTTGATGAGCCCCCACACACAGAGAGCCAGCTGGAGGATGCCATATCTGAGTCTCCATCAACATGGCTCACACTGTTTGCCCTGCCTTGGTGATTCCTTGAGGCCCTGCTCCACCCAACTTTCAGGCCCATCCAAGTTGTTTCCAGTGGCTTTTCCATACAAATGTCCTGTCTTGGCTTATGCTTCAAATTTTCCTAAATCTCTCAGACAAGCGGTATTTGGTTTCGATTTGCCTCCTTTCTCTCTCTAAGTGACCCCTGACCTGGCCCTAGCAACAGCCAGCCTTGGTTCACAGCTTGGCCTCTACTGATCACTTCCAAGCCCAGCACAATTATCAGCCCTCTGCAGATCGCTTTGTAGCTCATGGCGGGTAGCCCGGGACAGAATGCAGGTGGCAGCTGACCTTGGCCTGCACCTCTTGGGGGGCCCCACAGCCAGTGCACCCAGGGGACAGCTTCAGATCATGTTGAAGCATCACCACCCAACCACCTCCACAAGCAACATACTCAAGGAGCAAACTCAGTGGGCACCAGAGCCTCACTGAAGTAAGTCTTGCTCTGTGGGGTGGACCCTTGCACAGCTGATCCTTCACAGTGGTTGGAGATCGGTGGTCAGTGGTCATAACCAGTCCTTGCAGCTGATCACCCTGGGGATAAATCCCTTTTATTGGTGTGCCAACAGAAATCAAGGCTCAACTACAACAGGAGGGTGTACACAGCTCACACCTTGGGTACCCAGCTTAGGTGACTGGGGAGACAGTGCCACTGGACGCTACTGAACACCCACTAGGCCACTCTACTAAGCCCGAGAGACATAGCAGCTCTACTTAATACATAGAAACCAACACAGGGAGGCTGCCAAAATGAGGAGGCAAAGAAACATGTCCCAAATGAAAGAGCAGAACAAAACTCCAGAGAAAGAACTAAGCAAAATGGAGACAAGCAATCTACTAGATGCAGATTTCAAAACACTCGTTGTAAGGATGCTCAATGAACTTAGTGAGAACCTCAACAGCATAAAAAAGGACCATTCAGAAATGAAGGATACACTAACAAATGAAGAATAATTTATAATTAATCAGCACTAGAGTAGATAAAGCCAAGAATAAAAACAGCAATTTGGAATTTAAGGAAGCAAAAACACCCAATCAGTACAGCAAAAACAACAAAAAAGAGGGGGGGGGGAATAGAAGATAGTGCAAGGCACCTCTGGGACAATATCAAGCATATTAACATTTGCATTATGGGGGTGCAAGAAGGAGAAGAGAGAGAGAGAGAGCAAGAAAATGAAAACTTATTTGAAAAAATAATGATAGGAAACTCCCCTAACTTGAAGGAAATGGACATACAAGTCCAGGAAGCACAGAGAGTCCCAAAGAAGATGAGCCCAAAGAGGCCCACACTATTTTAATCATAATTAAAATGCAAAAGATTAAAAACAAAGAATCTTAAAAGCAGCAGGAGAAAAGCAGAAGGAAATAGACTCTTAGATACAGAGAACATTTTGATGATTGCTGAGGGGAGAGAGATTTGGGGAATGGGTGAAAAAGGTGAAGGGATTTAGAAGTACAAATTAGTCATTATAGTATAGTCATGGGAGTGTAAAGTACAGCATCAGGAATACAGTCAATGATATTCTAATAACTGGTGCCGGATGGGTGCAGATTTATCAGGATGATCACTTAGTAAGTTATGTAATATCTAGTCACCTGAAAGTAATATAATAATATATGTCAACTGTAATTAAAAAATAAAAATGATTCAAAAATAAAGTAAATAAATAATAAAAATTATAAAAGTGTATAACCAGTTAAACTCTCATTTAAGAAGTAAGACAAAACAAATAAATGTTTATACAAATAGAGACTAAGATATCTACCTCTATTAGTATAAATTAAGGGTGATGGAACCTTTTTCTGCCAAGGGCCATTTGTATATTTGTAATATCATCCGTGGGCCATATAAAATTATCAACTTAAAAATTAGCCTGCTATATTTGGACAAACATGTAATTAACTCACCTCTAATGTCTTGGCAGGATCAGACCAAAGATTTCAAGAGCCTTACAGGGCCCGTAGGCCAGGCGTTCTCCATCCTTGGCATAAATAAATCTCAAAACACAATGCTGATTGAGAAAGGCCAGCTCCAACCGGATATGTACCATATTAGTGACATAAAACTTAAAAGTTCCCCACTGCACTATCTACTGTTCACGCATTTAAAGTACAAAGCAAGATTGAGAAAAACTCAAGCACATTTAAGGCAGCAGTCATTGCTGGGTAGGGGAGAAGGGAAGCAGAAGGAATGGGAAAGGCAGTCAGACTTCAGCTATAACTGCCATGTTTTACATCTTTTTAAATAAAATTAAAATCTGGTGGAAAGTGGCAAAAATATTAACATCTGTGAACTCTAGATTGAGGCACATGGTGTCTGTTATTTTACTTCTGAACTTTCTGTGTGCTTGAAATATTTCGAAATAATTTTTAAAGAAATAAAACTACATCAAATAAGGAAATGAAAGGAAAGGGGAAGGGGAAGGGGAAGGGGAAGGGGAAGGGGAAGGGGAAGGGGAAGGGGAAGGGAAAGGGAAAGGGAAAGGGAAAGGGAAAGGGAAAGGGAAAGGGAAAGGGAAAGGGAAAGGGAAAGGGAAAGAGAAAGAGAAAGAGAAAGAGAAAGAGAAAGAGAAAGAGAAAGAAAGGGAAAGGAAGGAAAGGGGGCCATAGGAGAAGGAAGGAACAGGTGTCTCATCACCGTAAGCTCTTGAGGGTGATTTGAAAAAAATGAGAAAGGACACTCACTCTTTCAAAAAGTGGGAGTCCATTTCATATCGGTGGGAAAAAGTGACAAAGAGAACATGGTGTCAAATCTGGTCCTACTCCCACTTCTACCACTAAGCAAGGACGTCAACACCTGTACAGACTCCCCCTTCCTGACCCTCCGTTTCCTTATCTTGTTAATTAATGGGGTGGGAACTAGTTAATCAACAAAATGCTTTCCATTTCCAGCATTATTTTGTTTTGCCTCCTTCAGTTTTTCAGAGGGCCACATTTTCAGGCATCAAAATTGCTTTCACTAGGGCAACCATATTAGTAAGGACTCTTTGGGCTTGAAGTGACAGAATTCAGCCTAACGTGGCTTAAGGAAGTGAAAAATATTGGTTTATGTAAGATGAAAAATTCAGGACTAGGTCTAGCTTAAGACAAATTTGGGGTTCAGATATGACCATGTGCCCCAGTAATTTCTTAAATCTTCCACAGTTGGTCTGCATTCACATTGGCCTCCTCCTCAGACTTCCTGTGATGGGCCAGATGGTAGTTATGGCCAGATGGTGATGGTAGCCCAGCCCTTAAACTTTCTGAGTTTCCTGTACTGAAAGAAAAACAAAATCTCTTCCCCGACGCCCCAGTGAAATACTCATTGTGCCTCATTAGCTTTGACAGAGTTCTAAGCGACATAGTGAGCCCTTCATTGTAGACGGAGGGCTGTGCGCTGCTCAACATGACCTCTGGACAGGCGACCGCTATGGACATAGCTTCATCGCAGCCATAGGAGGGGGCAGTGGGGAGGGGTCACTCCCAATGAGGAACCATGAGGCAATCACGAGAAAGAGAAAGAATGGCTATAAGAATGGTAAAAACAAATCCCCACTACATGCAGCTCACAAAATTACAGGGGTAATTTCCCAATGACAGTCCTAGAATTTTAGTCTCTTTTTACACAGAATGACAAAAGGTGAAAGGGAAATGTTAAAAAAAAAAAAGTGCATTCTAAGCATAAAAAGAGGCCATGTAAGGACAAACACAAAACACAGATTGGCTTCCAAATTCCAGTGTTCATGACCTAGGCAGGGGCTGATTTTGCTAGAAAGATGTAGTTTCTGTCAGATGAGTTCTAATGAGACTGATGGGTAATAATCATGGGAAAAAATGGGCCACAAGATGTCCCCAGTAGGAAGGAAGAGTAAGTGGTTTTCGAGGGAGCTGTGTAGATCTGTGGGAGGCAGAGGGTGACATCTCACCCAGGGTGACCGAGGCTCAGTGCACCCCTGCAGCGAACAGAGCTGGGCAGGTCAGGTAGCAACTCTGCCCCGTGCCTCTGTCTGACACATAATGTGAGACTATGCAGATCATCTGTCCTCGGCACTGTCAGGAAAGAAATTATTTTCAAGCCTCTCTCAAAACTTAGTATTTCTG
>NW_005880662.1:0-6224 GCF_000147115.1 Myotis lucifugus | reverse complement strand
GGGTGGAGGAGACAAAAAGGTGGGTAGAGTCAAATATTTTCTACCCACTTGTTGAAAGATCCTTGCCAGCTTCCCTCCCTTCTCATGGGCCTGTAATTTACTGCTTACAAGAGGGTGAGGTATGTTCAGCATTTCACAATCAATTAAAGGGCAAGCCATTGGTTCCACAGTAAGACTTGCCTTCTGTCAGAGCTTTTCTGGGATTTGGAGCTAATGGATCAGCCATTCCTCTCCAAAGTCTTTTCCTTGTTCTCTGTAAGAAATCTAGAAATACCCATTTCCCAACGTTTTCCCCACTCAAAACACCACCAGTAGTAGTAGTAGTATGTGCATTTTGCTGCTCACTAATAAAGAATAATGCAATCTCCCTCTCTCTCTCTCTTTTTTTTTAAGAAAAAGAGTCCATGTTGAATCTGCAAAGGATAGTTGGAAGTCTCTCTGTGCAAAGAAGATTCTATTGGTATTTTCAGGAAAGTACAAGTTAGAGTCATAGCCAGACTCATCTTCTTCACAAATCAAAAGGCATCTCAAGAATTTACAAAATCCTTTTCACCTCTCATGATAGTTTTAACCACCATAAAAGGAAGTTGTGCTTGGGATTTCAATTTGACAAGATGTTCAATCCCAAACTTCCTTTCCATTGAAATGGATAGAAGGTAAGTGATGTGCCCTTAATTGATACAGCAGCTCCAGAAATTGTGTGGATAGTTTTGGAGTGATCTGTAAAGCAGAATAATATCAATGATCTTTCAAAGTTGCTTTGCGGATCAAATGTGGTAGTCTATGAAAGCACTTTGAGAATAAAAAGTGGTATTTAGCCGAAGCCGGTTTGGCTCAGTGGATAGAGCGTCGGCCTGTGGACTGAAAGGTCCCAGGTTCGATTCCGGTCAAGGGCATGTACCTGGGTTGCGGGCACATCCCCAGTGGGGGATGTGCAGGAGGCAGCTTATCGATGTTTCTCTCTCATCGATGTTTCTAACTCTCTATCTCTCTCCCTTCCTCTCTGTAAAAAATCAATAAAATATATATATATATATATAAAAAGTGGTATTTAAGTGTAAGATGTTATTAACAACAATAGCTATTTGATTAAATAGCAGCTCAGTGTCTCGTACATCATTTCGGCAGATCATGGAGGTGGCATGAAAGTAACTTGGATGATGTTCTAAAGTGTGTGTTCTCCCATTATTATCTGTCAACCTTGTTAAAGGACTTGGTGATATGTTAATTGCATTCTGCATTTAAGGAGCCTTCACCACTATGATCACCATCAAATACTTGAGGTTACTTGTGGCCCTGGGCTGTTTTTGTCACATGAGCAAAGGAATCCACTGAAGAGGATGCATGGTATGTGTAATGATCACAAACTCTGCCCTGCATTCACATCTTAGTTTTAACTTTTGCTTGCATTGTAACATTTTTCAGTTGACATTTTTTATAAATACCATCCCAGTCCCTAAGGAACTTAATATTGAAGATAGATCATTAGTACATGAACATAAATAGTTCAAGTGCAAATATTAAAGCAACAAGTAAATAGACAATTTTTTAACAGACAGATCACATGCTTAAAACACATGGGGACTGGACCAAGGCTAATGTGTGGGAAGGGGAAGAAGCATATAGAAATGGAAAACTGCTCTTTATTTCAATTCCCAGTGATTTATTTTTGGAAACATTCTCAGTTAGACACTTTCTTTTTTGACTGTAAGGACAGAATCTGTGCATTTCTCTGGCAATATCTCTTTTCCAAGAGAATATTTCAAACTTTCAGAGACAAAATGCACAACTGCCATATTTTACTTGTTAAGGGAAAACAAAAAAGAAGGGACTCCTTTCTGATTATACTACTTTATGTTATTACCCTAGCCAGTGGTCGGCAAACTCATTAGTCAACAGAGCCAAATATCAACAGTACAACGATTGAAATTTCTTTTGAGAGCCAAACTTTTTAAACTTAAACTATATAGGTAGGTACATTGTTATTAACTTAATTAGGGTACTCCTAAGGCTTAGGAAGAGCCACACTCAAGGGGCCAAAGAGCCGCATGTGGCTCGTGAGCTGCAGTTTGCCGACCACGGCCCTAGACAATAAGATATTTATAAGGAATACATATCTAAACATATTATTTCACTCATATGTGGAATTTAATGAACAAACTGAACTACCAAATAATATAAAGACAGCAGGCAGACAGCTCTGGTGGGGTGGGGGTGGGGGGTGATGTTGGAGGGTAAGGGGAGAGATTGAGTAAAAAAGAAACAAAGGAGAGAGAACTTGTTGACATGGACGGCAGTGTGGTGATTTGGAGGGTGGGGAGGGTGTGGGTGGATCTGTAAGAGGGCATAGTGGGGATAAATGGTGATTGGAAAAAATAAACAAACTACTTAATTAACCAACTAATATATTTAATACTTGTCCCAGGCATTATCAACATGATATAAATCCTTCCTTTTAAATAGTAATTTGTATTTAAAAAGTGACTAAACAATGATTTTAGTATAAAATCATTTAGCTTTAAAAAGAGAAGGGACACTGTTTTTACATGAAATCTGTAGTAGATGACACTTGAGGCAATCCCCATTCTAAAGAGTTTTATGCATATTACAATAATTTGGCAGACTTAAAAGCTAAAGGAGTGGCTTTTAAAATAGTGATTATCTTGTCCTCAATTATTTTATAAAATGTTGGTGCTTTTCCTATGTTTTTTGTGTAAATAATTTATAATAAAGAAAGCACTTTTCAAATTTAAAAAATGGTAACCTGTCCTAAATTACAGCTAGTCAACACAAAGTCTACATAATAGTAGAGGAAAATCTGCTACATAATAGTAGAGGAAAATCAAATGCTAAATATTAATAATAAAAATGCTAAATATTAATAATACATTGTGGTTCTGCCTTCACTTAGTGCTGGTTGAATTGTGAACCTCAACAAGGCTCAAGTTCAACCCTACACAAAAAGGACAACACAGACTGTTTCCTGCTCCCAGGGAGCTCAGAAACTATTTTATAAAATAGTAATGTGGGCAAAAATTTACAGACAATTGGAAAAAAAAAATGAAATCATCATCTTTTTAAAAACAATATATTTTTATGGATTTCAGAGAGGACGGGAGAGGGAGAGCAATAGAAACATCAATGATGAGAGAAAATCATTGATCGGCTACCTCCTGCTTGGGATCGAGCCCACAACCTGGGCATGTGCCCTGACTGGGAATTGAATAATGACCTCCTGGTTCATAGGTCCATTGAGCCACACCGGCCAGGCAAAATCAACATCTTTACAGGCAATATTCTGCACTGTGAACTTTCCCCATCTGTAAATGTTTTGAGAGAGAAGGAAGCAGAACACTGCACATAATAGGCATTCAGTTAATATTTCCTAATTAAAATTGTAAATTATTCATGATATTTATGCATCAAAGCCACATTCCTGAAACTCTCAAACAGACCTACATTTTGATAAAAACTTGTACAAAAACTTGCAGGTGTTGAGAATCGACTTAATAACCAGAAGGTCATGGTTCGATTCCCGGTCAGGTCATATGCCCGGGTTTCGGGCTCAATCCCTATGTGGGGTGTGCAGGAGGCAGCCAATCAATGATCCTCTCTCATCATTGATGTTTCTATCTCTCTCTCCCTCTGCCTTCCTCTCAGAAATTAATAAATATATTTTTTTTTAATTTAAAAGCACTTATACAAGGAATCTTCAAATAGTCAAAGCCAAAGACCCCATAGTCAGTCTTCTAAGTGCTTTTAAAACATCTCCACACACTTGCAGGAGGGTTGTATGCCTGTAAGTGCTCCCCTCATAGAAATTCAGAAAGCACCACCACTGCTCTGTAGAGAAAGGGAAATGACAATAAGATTAAAAGCAGGGCGTGCTGATCATTACAGCCCGAGAAAAACTTTAGTTCTCCCCCAACCTAACAAATATCAGAAACCGACGGCACTTCCTTTGCTGTTTGTTCTTGGATGCAGAATTCTTCATTAAAGTTGAGGGATTAAATATAGCACTTCAGCTAATTAATTATAGTTTGATCATTTTGACACCTCCAAATGACTCAGCCACATACCTTGAAGCTTTGTCAACTCAATTGCATCTTTATTTTTGTTGCCTTTAACCAACAATGAAGACGAATGCCACTCTTTCTAGTTTTCAATCACCTCTACAGAAGTGCTCCCCTGGCAATGTGCAAGGACAGACCTAATTAATCCCTCATCTGCCCTCCGTGGTGTCTATACATCACACTGGCAGTTGGAACTGCTGCTTGTTTTAAGGCTATTGCTGGAATGAAAAGCTCATCTGTTTTTCAATAATTTTACCACAGGTGGTAATTTGTAATTAGAGAGAGTGGAATCCAAATTTTGTGTGCATGTGCATGCGTGTGTACACACGTGCATGCGCCTGCATGTGCTTTGTCATTCACAGTGGGCACTTATCTTAGAAGAGGGAGAAGGAATGAAAAGAAATAGCACAGCCGGGGAAAAGCATTACACTTTGCACCAAGTCAAATACCAAGACTTTACAAGAATCAGTATTCTGGGTTTTAATTTTTGTTTTCTCCTTTTTAAAAACTGATATGGTTACGTACAGGTCAGAGGTTCAACACTTGGAGAAAGTGAAAAGACCCTAAGATCCAGGAAACCCCCTGGAGGGGGCACATGCTGATGGTCTGTGTATGGAGGGCCATGTAGGAGGGTCAAGGTGAAAGCCTCCTCTTGGACTTTGGTCTACCTTGGCCATCTGGACTCATGCTGAGGGGCGGCCCTGGCATTCTCCTCCTCTTCCTAGGTGGGACTTGCTGCAACTGGAAAGATCCATTAGCATGAGAAGGCAGCCTGGCTAGTGTCAGCAACGCAGCTGGGAGAGGAGACTTGCTTTCAGGTGGGTGGAAATGCTCTGGTAAAGGCAACTTAATCTCAGGACGTCAGCAGTCACTGCGTTCCCATCCCCGGACACACACCTTGAACACTTTCTTTGCTCTTCTTGGCCGATTCCGATTTCCCTCTTTAGTTTTCAAGGCAATGCTCTTCCATGAAGTCTTGCTCAGCCATTTTAGCCCACCATTCATACTCGGCAGACCACATGGCTTACGGCCTGAAAGATAGACAGCCCAGGATGTCCACATATCAATTAGGGCATAAATGTCATGGCTCTCCAACTGGACTGCAAATGCCTGGAGGTCAAGAGTACTTTTTGAGGTTTCCTCTCTATCCTACAACCTTGTGTAAAGCTAGTTTGTGTGTGTGTGTGTGTGTGTGTGTGTGTGTGTGTGTGTGTGTTTTAAATTGAATTGGTCTTTATGATTCCCAATGTGAACTGTAAAATGGAGACTGAGTTCTTTACTCACATGCGGGAAGAAGGAAGGTGGTATCTAACTGTGGCAGAAAGTAAAAAATAAAATACCTTGAGAGAATTATCATCTAAGCACAGGCAGACTCTTCCAGGCTACAAATATTACGATTTATTGGAAATAAAAGATCATATAGTCTTCTTCAGACAGTGTGTTTTTTCTAAGAACTTTCAAAGTGTAATTTGCATCTGGGATGGTGCATAAAGGAAAAGTCTGGTGTAGGTTCCTTCCAGTCATAGGCTTCTACAGCAATGGGCTGGTGGTGAAAGAGGATGAGGAGGTAGATGTAGAGAAACAGAACACCGACTCCACAATGGTTTCTGCCAACTATTGTTTGTTTGTACAGGAAGGGACTATTTTACACTCCTGGGGATCTTAGAAGGATAATGGCACATTATAGTGTAGAAATAGGAGATCTGTGTCAAAGGTCATGATGCCCTTTCACATCAAGAGATTTCCTCATTAAAAGAAAACCCTGGCCTTGTTCTCCTTGGCTTTCTCTCCATAAGAGCAAGTTTACAAAACCACAGCAGAGCTGATCCACACCACACTTCCCATGTGTCTCCATCCTCTTACACCTGGTGATCTCATTCCCCACAGATGGTTGAGGGATGTTGGCACTCAGGGCTTCAATGGTAACATCTACTTGTTCAGTAAAACATGGCATCACTATCTCAGAAAGCAATTTTGTAGCTTCCAGCACCTTCTCAGCATAAACACCAGCTTCATAGTTCTCCATCTCATCATTGATGTGTATGACTCGAGCTGCCCAGCCCCTGATGGCCCCCGGCTGGTGACTGCAGGAAATAGTTAACCCAAACAACGAAAGGCAGCTGGATCCTAAAATATGTTGTCCCTCCATTT
>NW_005880661.1:0-6224 GCF_000147115.1 Myotis lucifugus | reverse complement strand
GCCAGGACCCTGACACCTGTCCTCGGGGTGCTGCGCTCCATGAGGACCGGGAGGAAGAGTGGGAGGCGCAGGCACTGCCCCGCCCCCGAACTTAGCCTCATTGGTACAGACGGGCTCTCCTTCGGATGGGGAACAGCTCCGCCTTTTCCCCAGGAGACTCCTCAAAGGGGTGGCAGAGAACTGTGTAGCTGTGGCCTCAGCCTCTGGATGTAGTTTGGGGTAAGAAGGGGTGGAAGTTCACACCATCTTGGAATCAATTCTTTTGGTCTCCTGACATTTTGTGTTGGGTGCGTGAGATCTCTCTCTCTCATGCACCCAGCTCCAGTGTGTAATCTGACCCCAAAGTGTCCCTTAGTGAGGACAGACCTGCCTGTTGCTAAGTCCACGTATCCCAGCTCCGGCTGCGGTAACAAAGCACCCTCCACTGGGCGACTTGTACTCGACAGGCCTCATTCCTCAGTTCTGGAGGCTGGGAGGCTGGCACCAAGCTGCTACTGTCCGGTGAGGCGGCTTCCTGGGCCACAGAGGGCCACCGTCTCCCTGTGTCCTCGTGGGGAGGGGAGGGAGGTTGCCGGGCCTCTTTTCTAAGGGAGAAGTCCCCGCTCACACAGGCTCTCCCCTCGTGGCCCAGCCAACACCCAAGCCCTCGCTTCTTCCTGCCATCGCCGTGGGTAAGACATGGCTTTGGAGGGGACACAGATGGTCGGGTCAGAGCACCAGCTACACGCCCAGCCTCACCTCGTGCCCCTCTCGGGAGCGTGGCATCGCTGGGGCTGCGCTCTCCTGGACTTCTTCCTGCCCACCTGGCCAACCCTCTGAGGGGTACCAGGACAGTCTGTCTGTCTTTAATTTTTTTCCTTCTTTCCTTCCTTCCTCCTTCTTTCTTTCTTTTTTTTTTTTTAATTGATTTTTTAGAGAGGGAGGAAGGGAGAGAGACAGCAATGGGGGGGGGGGGAGAGAGAGAGAGAGAGAGAGAGAGAGAGAGAGAGAGAGAGAGAAAGAGAGAGAGATTGGTTGCCTCCTGTATGTGCCCTGTCCAGAATCCAGCCCGCCACCTTCCAGTGCGGGACAGTGCTGGGAAAACCAATTGAGCCACACCAGCCAGGGCCTTCTCCTTCCTTCTTTCTTCCCCTTCTTTTCTTCCTCCTTCCCCTCTTTCTTCTGTCTTTGCTTCCTTCCTCTCTGAAACTGAGGAGGACAATTGATCCTCTTTGTCAGTCAAAGGGTCACTTCTGAGGAACAGTTACTCAAATGTAGGACAGCTGGGGAGGGGGTGGATCGATTTGCACAAATCCTTAGAGATATTCGGGCAGAGGAATGTGCTGCACCGTCTACAGTGGTGACCTGTGGCCGTGAGGTTTGTGGGGCTAAAGGCTCCAATTCGCTCAGCCCGAGTTTAGCCTCAGCAGTCAGCCCTTGGGAGCATTCCATCCCCGAGGAGTCCTGTCGTTGCAGATAAGGGAGTTCCAGGGGAAGATACTGGAGCTCCTCTAACTGGGCTGGTGGAGACTGGAGCCCTTGACTGGACTCAAATCCTAGACGCCCGGCCACCTCAATTTCTATAAATGCTGGTTTTCCCCAAGCTCCCCCCTAGGCCATCTTCTTTCTCATTCCACATATCCCCCTGGGCTATCAAGTGCCTGCCAAGATTTCAACAGCCAATGACAGCTTGACCTATCTCCAATGTTTATCCCCAAACCATATTTCTCTTTGAGCTCCTGAAGCTAAGCAGTCATGCTCATCATGTTTGCATCATCTCATGGTTCCAGCTGGCCCCGCTAACTCCAGCCACGTGGTCTACATTCCACTGGAGGGACTAGGGGAGAAGAGAAGCTCCACACTCCTCAGCCCTTGCAAAGAGATTATTTTAAAGAGCAGGCAACACATGTGCTTACATTTCACTGGCTAGAAGTTAGTCACATGACCGCATCTCACTTCAAGGGGAGCTGGGAAATGTAGTCTTTTAGCTAGATGGCAAAGTGCCCAGGTCCCCTGGTCTGGCCTCTGCTGACCTCATTAGTCTTGTCATCTCTGTCATTGTCATAAACTGTCTTCCCCTGTCACAATAGCCACATTGACCTTGTCTTGCTTCCTCAGTCGAGCCTGGTTCTCTGCCACCATTTCCTCTGCCTAGAATACCATGCAGGCTTTCTCTCACTCCACCCTCACCTCAACTCCTCTCACCTGGCAGTGCTCAGCTCAGATGCCATCTCCTCAGAGGCCTCACAGAAGGAAGGCATGACCCTTTCCAATGCCCTCCCATCTCCCCGAAACCTTTTATCGGCACTCACCATACAAGTTTGTAATTACTGTAGATATAAGAACATCCAAACCTGTAGAGAATTTTTGTAAGAGTTTATTGGAGCCAGCCCGGCCAGTGTGGCTCAGTGGTTGAGCATTTACCTATGAACCAGGAGGTCATGGTTTGATTTCAGTCAAGGCCTGGGTTACGGAGCTCAATCCCCAGTGTGGGGCTTGCAGGAGGCAGCTGATCAATGAATCTCCCTCATCATTGATGTTTCTCTCTCTCCCTCTCCCTTCCTCTCTGAAATCAATAAAAATAAATTTAATTTCCAAAAAAAAAGTTGATTGGAGCCAAACTGACGACATGCCAGGAAGCAAGATCTCAGCTGCTCTGGGGAATGATGATTTCGAAGTTCTTTCCCAACGTTTGGACAAGACCATGTGCTCCTGGGGTGGTCATGCCTCTGGGGATCTGGAAGGAGGATTACCCTGGCTCTTCAAAGGTGTGCTAACCTAGATGCACAAGAACACGGACAGCACTTGCTTAAGGCAAAGATCATCTTTTTATAGGCCTGGGGTGTGACCACCCACCATTCTATGACCTCCTCGGTTAGGAATTTATGATCGGGTCACCCTGACTTCCAGTCACTGAACTTGTGAGATTTATTACCTGGCCTCTTCTTTGTCGACATCATGTATTTATTTGGATGTTTATTTCAATTCAATTCAACTCAACAGATGTTGATGGAGCACCTACTGTGTGTCAGCTACTCCTCCACAGCACCTCCTCCCGGTCCCCGTCACCAACCCACAAGGGCTCCCTTTCTGGTGATCTCTCTGCATCTGCCATTTGCCCTTGAGGGGCCAGGACCAACCCGGCCAGTAAACTCAGGGGCAGGTCATAACTGGGAGGGTGAAACCACCCAAGCCCATCCTTTGCAGGGTCCGACTGGCCTGGCGGTGGTCAGGGCCAGTGAGTGGGTGGGCAGAGCATAGGCTGGCCACCGAGGGACGGAGTGCTGGGTCATCTCTGCCACCCGCCGGACACCAGGCCTCGGGACAGTCACTGCCCCGCTCTGGACTTCAGCGCCCTCATTTATAAACAGAATCCGTCTCTCAGCCTGCCTTGACATGAATATTCTCTGAATAAATGACCAAGACCTCTATGAAAACCCCACAATGGGCGTTAGGTTTCACTCGTTCACCATCGTTCATTGACTCATTGATGCATATTTATTGGGCATCTGCTCTGTAACAGGATGGTCGTGGGTCTGAGGAGTCACAGGACCCAGACAATGACAATGACAGACATGGGATCAAGGACACAAACATGTCAACAGGCATTCCAGGTCTGTGTAGAAGGAGAGGTTTCCGCATACAATCTTGTATCAGCAAGAATTGCCAAGTTCCTTATTTCTTTATAACTCAATCTCTATTTTAAGTGCCTCCTGGAATGGGGTGAAAGGATAATATATTCATTAACCTGTCTTCTTCTGTCACCTCCTCTCAACCTCTCCTCCTTTCTTCTGTTTTTTGAGTCAAGGAAGGGATGGGGGCTGGGAGTCTAGTTACTATGGCTGTGTAACAAAACATTCCAAAAAACTTGCCGAAACCGGTTTGGCTCAGTGGATAGAGCATCGGCCTGCAGACTGAAAGGTCCCAGGTTCGATTCCGGTCAAGGGCGTGTACCTGGGTTGCGGGCACATCCCCAGTAGGAGATGTGCAGGAGGCGGCTGATCGATGTTTCTCTCTCATCGATGTTTCTAACTCTTTCTCTCCCTCCCTCTCTGTAAAAAATCAATAAAATATATTTTAAAAAAATAAAAAACAAAAACTTCGTGGCTTAAAATGAGCACATTTATGTCACTCGCAAAGCTACGACTCAGGCAGGGCTCAGTGGGGACAGCTCCGCTCCACCGGCATCAGCTGGGGCTGGAGGGCTGGGTGCATCATTTGCAGTCACTCATTCATGTCTGGTGTCTGAGGTTTGCTGTTGGCTGAGGCCTAGCACGCCTTCATGTGGCCTCGCTTTCTCACAACATAAAACAGGGAAACAGACCCCATCTCTTCTGGAAGAGTGTATGGGAAAGAAATATGACTGTGATCCTTTTTTGAAAATACAATTCATCTTGGAAGTGGAGAGAGTCCTGTTTGTGGGATATTTTTTTTTCACTTTTTAAAAAAATATATGTTTTTATTGATTTTTACGTATTTATTTATTTATTTATTTATTTATTTATTTTAAATCCTCACCCGAAGGTGTTTTTCCATTGATTTTTAGGGAGAGTGGAAGAGAGAGGGAGAGACAGAGAGAAATTTCGGTGTGAGAGAAGCACATCAATTGGTTACCTCCTGCACGTGCTCCTGGTTGGGGAGGAGCTTACAACCAAGGTACGTGCTCTTGAGAGGAATCGAACCTGGGACCCTTCTGTCTGCAAGCTGACGCTCTATCCACTGAGCCAAACCGGCTGGGGCTTTCACATTTTTACTGTGGTAAAATACACACAACATACAATTTACCATCTTAATCACTTTAAGTGTAGAACTCAGTGGCATTAAATACATTACAATGCTGTGCAACCATCCCTCCCTATAACTTTTTCATCTTGTAGATCTGCAACTCTATGCCCATTAAACAATAACCCATTCCACCCCTCCTACCAGCCCCTGGCAGCCACCACTCCACTTTCCGTCCCTATAACGTGACTACGCTAAGTAGTTCATAGAAGCGGAATCCTGCAGTGTTTGTCTGTTTGTGACTGGCATGCTCACTTAGCACCAGGCCCTCAAGGTTCATCTTTGTTGTAGCACGTTGCAGAATTCCCTTCCTTTGTAAGGCTGAGTAATATCGCATTGTGAGTATGCACCACAGTTGGCTTCTCCATCTAGGGACACTCGGGTTGCTTCCACGCTGTAGCTGTTGTGAACAACGCAGCTACGAACACAGGCGTACAGATACCTTTTCAAGGCCCTGCTTTCAATTCTTTTGGGTCAATACCCAGAAGTGGAATTGCTGGATCAGATGGTAGCTCTATTTTTAATTTTTGTAGGAACCGTCATACTGTTTTCCACAACCACTGTACCATCGATACGTTCACTAATGGTGCATCAGGGTTCCAGTTTATCCACACCCTTGCCAATAGTTGTTTTTTGGGTTTCTTTTTTTATAGTAGCTTTCTTAATGGGTATGAAGTGGTATCTCTCTGTAGTTTTTCTTTTTTAATCCTCACCCAAGGGTATGTTCTATTGATTTTTACAGAGAGAAAAAGAAAAGAGAGAGAAGCCTCGATGTAAGAGAAAAACATCAACTGGTTGCCTCCGGGACTCATCCTGACTGGGAATTGAACCCGTAACCCTTTGGTGTATGGGATGACCCTCCAGCCAAGGGTTTTAAGCAAAAGAATGAGATAAGATTTTGAGGTAAGATTCGAAGATTACTTTGAAAAATGAGTCAACATAATAAAAATACCACCTACAAAATAGGAAAAACATATTTGTAAATCATATATGTGATAAAAAGTTAGTATCCAAAATATATTTAAAAAAAAAAAAAAAACTAAGCAACTCAATAGCAAAAAAAAAAACAAACCCAAACAATCCAATTTTAAAAATGGGCAAAGGACCTGAATAGACATTTTTCCAAACAAGATAGATGAATGGCCAACAGGTACTGAAAAGGTGCTCAATATCACTAGTCATCAGGGAAATGCAAATCAAAGCCACAGGGAAATACCACCTCACACCTGTTCGAATGGCTGTCGTCAGAAGAAGAGAGGTAAACACTGACGAGGGTGTGGAGAAAAGGGAACCTTCGTGCACTGTCCGTAGGATTGTGAAATGGTTCAGCCGCTCTGGAAAACGTTATGGAGGTTCCTCAAAAAATGAAAAAGCAACTATATGATCCAGCAAATTCACTTCTGGGAATACATCCAAAGGAAACAAAAACACTGTGCTGAACAGATAAGCTTACCCAATTCCGA
>NW_005880660.1:0-6224 GCF_000147115.1 Myotis lucifugus | reverse complement strand
ATTTAAGACCAAAGAACACATAGATTACTATTTTCTCCTTACAACTCCAAAAGAATAAACCTATACCAATTTTTCCCAACTAGGAGAGAAGTTATCAAAGAAATCTACACTAATAAAAGAGAAAAATGGTAATTGGCGTACGACCGCTACCCTTCCCATTGGCTAATCAGCGTATCCTTATGCAAATTAACTGTCAGCCAAGATGGCGGCCGGCAGCCAGGCAGCTGGAAGCGAACGTGAGGCTTGCTTGCTCCAGGGACTGCAGACTCCAACGTTCCCCGCCTGACTTGCCGGCCTCTGAGCTGGCAGTTTGAAACATTCTAACAAATATAGCCGGCTGGGATCTCAGAGCTGAAGTTATACATTGTTTCGATTATAGAACGGCAAACAAACCAGCGGAAGCCTCAGAGCTAGAGCCAGAGCTAAAGCTGGCCCAGAAGAAAATAAAAAAAAAGGAGCGGTTGGGAGCTTCAATCAACAACCACCAGCCTGAAAGCAGCCCTCAGCCCCTCACTCAGACTGGCCAGGCACCCCAGTGGGGACCCCCACACTGATCCAGGACACCCTTCAGGGCAAACCAGCCGGCCCCCAGGCCTCTATCCTATATAGTAAAAGGGTAATATGCCTCCCAGCACCGGGATCCGCGGAGCCGCGAGGCCTCCTGGCACCAGATCAGCATGACAGGGTGCAGCGCCCAAACCCCCTGATCGCCCTGCGGCTCTGTGTGTGACAGGGTGTGGCGTCCCAACCCCCTGATCGGCCCTGCTCTGTGTGTGACAGGGGGTGGCGCCCCAACCGCCCACCCCCACGGGCCCTGCTCTGTGTGTGACGGGGTAGAGCCATAACCTCCCCATCGGCCCTGCCCTGAGTGTGACAGTGGCGGTGCCCCAACCCCCTGATCGGCCCTGCTCTGTGGGTGATAGAGGGCGGCGCCCCAACCCCCTGATCCGCCCTGCTGTGTGTGTGACAGGGGGCGGTGCCCTAACTCCCCTATCGGCCCTACTCTGTGCGTGACAGGGGGCAGTGCCCCAACCCCCTGATTGGCCCTGCTCTGTTAGTGACAGGGGGCAGCGCCCCAACCCCCCTGATTGGCCCTGCTCTGTGCATCACAGGGGGTGGCGCCGAAACCTCCCCATTGACCCTGCCTTGAGTGTGATAGGAGGTGGTGCCCCAACCCCCCAATCAGCCCTACCCTGAGCGTGACTGAGGGTGGCATTGCAACGTCCCAATCCGCCCTGCTCTGTGCATGACAGGGGGCGGCGCCCCAACTCCCCAATCGGCCCTGCTCTGAGCCTGACCAGGGGCTGCACCTAGGGATTGGGCCTGCCCTCTGCCACCCAGGAGCAGGCCTAAGCCAGCAGGTCGTTATCTCCCAAGGGGTCCCAGACTGCGAGAGGGCACAGGCCGGGCTGAGGGACCCCCCCTTCCCCCCCCCGAGTGCACAAATTTTTGTGCACCGGGCCTCTAGTATATAATAAAAAACAATAAAAAAATAATACCACTGCTCTAGATGGTTTGTCTCAGTGGATAGAGCATTGACCTTCAGACTGAAGTGTCCTGGGTTTGATTCCAGTCAAAGGGCACATGCCTGGGTTGTGAGCTTGATCCCCAGTAGGGGGCATGCAGGAGGCAGCCAATCAATGATTCTCTTTCATCATTGATGTCTATATCTCTCTCTCTCCCTCTCCCTTCCTCTCTGAAATAAGTAAAAATATATTTTTAAAAATAATAATATCACTCACCCATTTTCAGAGCATGTACAATGTACTAATACTGTCTAAAATATCTTACATGTATCATCTCTTTGAATCTCAACAATTCTTAAAATGCATATTTCATACACACCCTACAATTAAGGAATAGAAGCTTGGAGGGGTAATATAACTTACCCAAGGCCACACTCTTTGTTCATAGCCAAGACTGGATACTAGGTTTTTCAGACTTCAAAGTATGTGTTCGTTCCACTGACGGAGGGAGGTGGGGTCCATATTAGCTCTTTATGGGTAGGTGATGGATTAGGTGAGGGAGGCAGGGGGTGAGAGTTCTTGCAAGAGACACCTGGGACCTGAGCACCAGAAGCCAGGGAGGAAGGATCAGCATTGAGTAGGGCTGCCAGCAACTGGGAGACTGAGGGTGGGATTGAATGCAGGGCCGCACCAAGATTTATGCCAAAGAACATCTTCACCTGGAGTTGCCAAAATGAGCCATTCCATATAAAGATGGCTTTGCCAGCTCAGTTCCAAAACTAAAAGGAAACTCAATGCCCAGGTTAGATCAACAGCTCAATGACTTCTGACTAAGGCCAATTCCACCACATAAATGAGCCTCCCCTGCTCACCTGTGCAGTGTGAGACAACAGAAAATTATAATTTAAACATGTATTGTTAATGCCACTAATAATACAGCAATCATTGTGACAGTATGTATTGAGTTTCTACTATGTGACAGGCACTAAACTAGATACACAAATTACTTAATTTAACTCTTATAATAAATAAGGTCAATATCATGACCCTTCAGAGGTTCGAATCACTTTGTCCAGTTAGTAAGTAGCAGAATAAGGATTTGAACACAAAGTTCTGAGGAAAACAGTTTACATTTTGTAAGTAGGAGGAACTATATATCTTGAATAACTGAAAACAAATAACAACAACAAAAAGCTATGGAAACCTTTGCTTGACTTCCCCCTGAAAGGGGAAAATAATCCATTCAGCAATGATAAAGAACAGTAAGTATTTATACCTAGTGAAGAGTCTTTAGCATAGCAGTTAAAATTCTATGATTCTATGATTTTTCTGAATCCAAAGCAATTAGCTCTAGTTCCTGGTATATAACAATCCAAACTCCTTTTATTCCTTCATACCCATAACTGAGGCAGAGCATGAGAGATGGGGGAGGGAACAAATGTAATCTTATTAGTCTCACCATTACTAAAATGGATTCCAAAGCTCATTGCCATTAATTACTTAAACATTACCACCACTGTCCACCTTTGCCTCCCTGTATGGACTGGCCAACTTCTGTTCATCCTTAAAACTCACCTTAAGTGTCCAGTTCTCAAAGAAGTCACTTCCTCCGGGACATCACCCATTTCATTCAACACTTCATTCTCCAAACATTAGCAAAGTAACAGTAGCACCTAGGGGCTCACCTGCCATAGTATCCGCCACATTGTTTTCATTGCTTGTTTTCTTCTGTAGACACTTTTCTCCTCGTGGAAGGAACTGCCTTTTCATCTCTGGGCCTCAGTACCTAGTAGAGGGCAAACTAATCAATGAGTAAAGGAATGAGTTAATAAATTCTCTATTAGGGCTTAGAATTGGCTTCCCTGTTAATCCAGAACTCTGTCCAAACAAACCCACCGCTATGCTTTTAAACTGTCTGTAATTCACCTACCATAAATAATGTAAAATTGTGTGTGCATTCCTTAGGTCAAAACTACAACCAGAGGCCTCCACAAGCATTCTAATCAAGAATATACACTGCAGCCCTAACCGGTTTGGCCCAGTGGATAGAACGTCGGCCTGCGGACTGAAGGGTCCCAGGTTCGATTCTATTCAAGGGCATGTACCTTAGTTGCGGGCATATCCCCAGTAGGGGGTATGCAGGAAGCAGCTGATCAATGATTCTCTCTCATCAATGTTTCTCTCTCTCTCTCTCTCTCTCTCTCTCTCTCTCTCTCTCTCTCTCTCTCTCCCTTCCTCTCTGAAATCAATAAAAACATATTAAAAAGAAAGAATATATACTGCAAAGGTGAGCAGTTGGTATTACCACAGAAAGGTAGCAATCCAGGACCAGCTATGACAGCAATAGCTAGAATCAATTTCAAGACTTTATTCAGCAAAGTGCCATAAAGGTTTCAATTGGTGAAATTGGTGGTTGGTTGATTAGCAAGACAAATGTTAAGAATGATGGCTAAATGCATAAGAACTGGTTAAATATTTTAGAGATTCCTCCACACTCTTTCATTTGCACTTTCCCGACTCCTGCACAAATAAGATGTAAAACCCAGCAGGGTCTATATACTCTGTGCCTCCATTTTTTGCCCTAGATGGCTGGTGTTTACTTTAAGGGTCATAGAACCCTGCCTCTTGGGAGTTGCTACATTCACCTTGGGGGCCACATTTTATTCAAAATTCATACAAAAAGCTGAAACTTCATCAACTTTAGAAAATGCATCTATGAACTCCTTGGTGTGAGATATATATATATATATATATATATATATATATATATATATATATATAAATTTATTTATGAAAATGTTTATATGATGTAAGAATTTGGTCTAAGATTAGCTTTGAGAATAACCTGGTAGCAAGATTATGAGAGAGCAGCTAAAGGTCTCTTATACCAAACTTTTGAACCTATTTTCTATCAAAAAGAATCCAAGATGTGTGTTCAACCCAATTGGCTTAGGTCAGGTTCTAACACATGACTTCAGCATCTTGTTCTAACTAACCATGACAATGTGCACATATGAAGTAAGGATTCTGAATGGAGAAATAAATGTTTATGCAGAATGCATAGAAACAAATTAGTGCCTGCACTAAAAATTTCCAGATTGTTTTCAACACAGTGCAGTTCCGTCAGTGGAGGATTTTTACACTTGCTAATGCAAAGCTCCTTTTGCCTTTATGAGCAACAGATTCAAGAGAATGAAAGTGGACTTCCACCTAAAATCAGGTCCCATGTTACTCAAATGGTCTTTTACTCCTTGTTGTTTTACAAAAGTGCTTTCAGGAGTGTCACATGAGAAAGCCCCCAGAAAGGCTTCCGTGATTATACAGTCAGACTTTTTGTTCCAGATAATAGAATCCATATTAGCTAATACAAGCAGAAGGAGTTTTACAGAAATGGTGTTACATACTGAATGCTAAAGGCTGAGACGTGGCCAGTGAGGATGTCCAGCCCCAGTCTATGTACGGCCCGTGGGACTCTGGGGAGTGTCTCTCACACTTTCACATGCACATGAATCTCCTGGGGTCCGGTTAGCACAGACTGATTCCAGAGGCCTAGGAGGTGACCTGACCTTCTGTTTTTTTAACAAGCTCTCTGATGGTGCCAGTGTTGGTGGGTGAACCCCACTCTGTGAGTAGTGGGACTCCAGTAGAATTCCCATTGCCACACTGCTGCCACTGCCAAAGGGCACTCAGGATGCTAAGACTGATGCTAAGCTTCTGCCTCAAGTTCCCACAAGAAGCAAATACCTCTCTACTTTCCCTTCCAGAAGATTCAATCACCCTATTGGGCTGCTTCCTTTCATTGCTTCTTTTTCCTTCTAAAACTTGTCTAACGAGGTCAAATACTACCCCTTAGCTCAAGGATGTCTATCAAATGCAGTTTTTAGATTTCCAGCCAATGTAGGAAAACACCCTAGAAAGGGCTTGACATGGGTGTTGAGTGGGCCAATCTGCAGTAGATTCTAAAAATGATAATATTATGAATAATTATAATGCCTAACATCTATTGAAAGGTAACTATATATCAGACATTATAGTAACTGTTTTACTTGTACTATCTTATTTAATCTCCACAAAAACTCCAGGAAGTAGGAATTATTATTATCCACTTACAGATTAGGAAACTGAGAGACAGAGCTATTAATAGACTTGTCCAAAGTTACAAAATAGTCAGTGATAAAGAATTGGAATACAGTGGTCAAACACCAATGCTCACACTCATTACTATGCTCTACTGCCTCACGTAAGTCTAGAACATTATATTTCCTTTTTAGGAGTGAATGATATAATGAATTTTAAAGTCATAGAAATTCTATAGTAAAGAATCCTGTTTAATCTTGGTTAACCTAGTATTTCTCAAACATACTTGAATATGAAATTTTAATTTTGTCAAGTGATATTTACTAACATCAGGCAGAAAATGTTTTGCAAAACAAACTTTAAATGATTCTTTGGCTGTAGACAGACAATAGTTTAGAACTTTAAGCCTGACAGATCTTGCCCTGACACTTATGACCCTGGATAGGTAAATCTCAAACTTTGGCATGAATTAGAGCCACCTGGATTGCTGATATGAAGGTCTGAAGAATTTTTCTTCTTAACAAGTTCCCAAGGATGCTGGTGGTATGGTCCAGGGGCCAGACTCTGGTCTGGGCATTGGGCAAACCACTGTCTATTTCTAAACTTTGGTTTCCCTATTTGTAAAATGGGAACAATGGTATCTTTTTATAGGATCATTCATTCTTTCATTAACAAATCTTG